>NW_024745422.1:0-19896 GCF_018991925.1 Homarus americanus | reverse complement strand
TAAAATGTATAAAGAATATAAGTAAATAAATAAATAAAATAAAAGAAAATACAATAGTAAATACAATAAAATAAAATAAATTGTTACATGAATAGGCGTGCTGCAAACATGAAATGAAGCCCAAAACACACTCCATGTATGTCACTTTGCAGGTGTAAAAGTACTCCTAATGCAGAATTTGCTTATTTATTTATTATGCTCTCATTTAGTCCGGTTTCTACGCCAATAAAGAATGCAGATTATTATAATTTTTTTTTTTTTTTATTTCCCTCTCAATATATCACTGTCGGTAACTGTCTCTTTAACATGTAACTGTGGCTCCGATGGAGCCGATTAAGTTGTAGTAGTGGGATGGCGTGTTTGTTGTGCACAAGTAACCTCTTACTTGGAAGAGGTGTACTTGGTGACAGCCTTGGTGCCCCTAGACACGGCATGCTTGGCCAGCCCACCGGGCAGCAAGAGTCGGACAGCTGTCTGATTTCCGACTTGTAATGGTGGAGCGTTTGTTGTAGTGCGCCAGGCGGAAGCTTCGCAGCTATGCGCTTCCAAAGATGATGCCGTTCACGGAAAGAGTCTACCATGACATAGCTTGGGAGGAGACCCTGTGTCGGGTGCACTTGCTTCAGTACCTTGTAGATGTAGATGTTGTGGGGCTTTCCCTCCCCAGGCGCTTCTTCTTGTCACCCTTGGCAATGGCCTTCTGGGCCTTTCCAGCCTTCTTGGCAGCCTTTCCGGAAGTTTTGGGAGGCATGGCGGCACAGTTACTCGTGGCGTGGAGCGAGAGAATTGAAAACCGGCCCTGACTGACTGACTGATGTTGGGGATTACTGGCCTCTTCGCCATTAGGCTATTTCGGCCGAAGCTGATGTCTTCTTTCTTCTTCTAATCTTGGTCTTCTTTCTTGCTACAACTAATCTGATGTTCTTGTTTCTTCTTTTCTTGTTATTCTTGTGTTCTTCTTGTTCTTGGTATTTTGGTTACTTCTTTCTTCTTGTTGTTTTATTTGGGATGAATTATGGTATGCATGAGTGATATGATGGTGAGTTAGTGACAGACCAGATGAAATGGCTTGTCAGGTGACTAGTTTCTCTGTGATTTTTTTTTATCTTTTTTTATTTTTATTTTGTCTTTTGTAGCCCGTGTCTTTTTGTTTGAATATATGTTGGTGGGTGTCAGTTTAGCTTGATAAATGTGAGTGTTGTATGTAATGATAAGGTTTGTGATGTGTTTCTCATGTTGTATGTTTTAATTTTTGTTTTATTCATTTTTATTTTTTTTAATTTTTATTTTTTAAGGCATGGTTACATACATATAATAGATATAAAAAGAGTTCATGCGTGTGTCAATCATAACATGCCGATAAGATGGGTCTCCTTGAGGAAGGTTATTACTGCGTCACTTATGGTGACATTATCTTGCAATAGGTTGGGTACAGTCAGCACGAAGCCTTGCTCGGCAGCTAGGATCACCAGCTGCCGGCGCTCTGGTTCGTACTGGCTGCACTCAGTCAGAATATGTCTGATGGAGAGAATTAGGTGGCAAGTGGCACAGATAGGTGGGAAGGAATTGTCAAGATAGGCCCCTAGGTGGGTCAGATAGGTACAGTTCAGCCTTAGTCTGGCGAGAACGACCTCTTCCCTCCTATTCTTTCTATATGCTGAGGGCCAGTTTCCTATATTAGTCTTCCAGGTGTTGTGGAGATCCAACCTAGTCCATTCAAGTTGCCACTTTCCAAATGCATATGTCTTCCCCAAGGAGAGACACGACTGAGTCTCCCAGGGTACATTGGTTGTCTCCCCGAGACCCACAGTCGCTCTTGCTAATCTGTCTGCCTGTTCATTGCCCCAAATGTTACAATGCCCAGGCACCCACACCAGCACAATATTCTTGGCACACTCATGTAATTTATTAATAATGTTGCCCTGTATCTCATTGCTGGTAGTATTACCACCTTGAATTGCTTTAAGAGCTGACATGGAATCTGAAATTACAGCGACATCATTGACATTGCTTGTTATTGCAATGTCAATGGCTTTACTTATTGCGAACATTTCTGCAGAGAATATGGTTGTATGCCGCGGCAGGCGGGAGCTCCACTCCCCGTCTCTGCTCCAGATACCGGCTCCGACGTTGTCTTCAGTCTTGGACCCGTCGGTGTACACGTGAGTATAGGCGCTGAATCCTTCAAGAAATTGATAGAAAAGTTGCCTCAGGAGCTCAGGATGAAAGTCATTCTTCGCTCCCGGAAGCCACGATGTTTCCACATGGAAGTTGGGGTTCTCCCATGGCGGACACAACGGTGGAACGTATCTATCAACGTCTTCGAAATGGATACCAGCACCCTGGCACAAGGTCTGGAGGCGGACAACCGAGGACGGGGACCTACGCAGCTGCAGGAAACGGAATTTAGCAACAGCACACCAACCTGGGTGGTCTGTGCCGCGCTTCCTAGCCGTACTCAACCCGTACCTTAGCGTCAACATGTCCCTCCTGATGTGAAGTGGAGGGAAGTGGGCCTCAACCTCTAGTTTACCTACACGTGTACACCTGTAGGCACCCAGACATAGACGAAGGCATCGGTTCTGTATTCTGGTTAGCTTTGCGAGTGTGGTGTTGCATGCCGAAGCATACAACTGGCATCCATAATCAAGTTTTGATCTGATCAGGGTCTTATACACCATTAATAAAGATTTCCTATCGGCTCCCCATGTAGTACCTGATAAAACTTTCAGGATGTTTGTGACTTTAAGACATTTACTTTCAAGTTCGTGAATGTGGTTTTTCCACGTTAATTTCCGGTCAAAATGAACACCAAGAAATTTTACTGAAGTCTGAAATTTAATAGGAGTATCATTTAATTTTAATACTGGATTACTAATGTTACGTTTCTTAGTGAAGACTACTCCTACTGTCTTCTCAACTGAAAACCTAAATCCCCATTGTATTGCCCACTGTTCCGCGGCTTTTAGGCCAGCCTGCACCCTTTGTGCAGATAGCCTCTCAGCTCGATAGGAGCGCCAGATTGCGCAATCGTCAGCAAACAAGGAGAATTTGAGGTCACTTAAGCTGGGGGCTGGTGATAGGAAATCATTAATCATTATAAGGAATAAAATTGGGCCCAAAACGCTACCTTGTGGAACTCCATTTTCAAAGACAAATGTGTCTGATTTTACGTTACCTTTTAATTTGACGGAAAAAGTCCTGTCCTGCAAAAAATTACTAATAAAAATTGGCAAATTACCTCTCAGACCCAAGGCGTGGAGCTTCATCATGAGGCCAGTCCGCCATGTCATGTCGAAAGCTTTTTCTATATCTAAGAATACTGCAATTAATGTTTCTTTACTGCAAAGAGCTTTTGAGATGTCAGTTTCAAGACTTATTAAATGATCTAGTGTGCTTCTACCTTGGCGGACACCACACTGTCGATCATTCAATAAGTTGTTACTTTCCAAAAAATACATTAGTCTACGCTTTATCATACGTTCCATGACCTTACACAGACAGTTTGTGAGCGAAATCGGACGGAATGAGTTGGTGTTGTTAGGGCATTTGTCCCTCTTCGGGATCGGTACGACATGGGCAAAGTGCCATGAGTTTGGAAACGTTCTGGACGTCCAGATCTCATTGTACACTTCTAGCAATTTGTCCAGGTTTCCCTGGTCAAGGTGCTTAATCATCTCGTATCGTATACCGTCAGGTCCAGGAGTAGAGCCCTTGCCCTTATTAATAGCAAAGGAAAGTTCCTCTGGGGAAAATGCTCGATTGTAGCCCTGTTCGTCCCCGAAGTCGAGATGCAAGAGCTCGGCACGATCACGGAACACGCCGAAGCGTGGATCATGATTGGTGGAGCTACTGGCATCTGCAAACTTCTGGCCTAGGGTGTTGGCAATGGCCTGGGGTTCGTCGAGAATCCGCCCTCCACTACTCACCTGTGGGATAAAACTCCTTCCTCCTTTGGATCTGACCCGGTTTATAGCCGACCATACCTCAGAGGAAGGGGTATCCTTGTTAATAGTGGAGACGAACGCCCGCCAAGACTCTCTCTTACACTCCCTGAGAACCCTCCTAGCCTTGGCTCTAGCTTTTTTATATTCAATTAAGCTTACAAGTGATGGAATTCTATTGAATAAACGACATAGCCTATTTCGCTCACAGACCACTCGTCGGCAGTCTGGTGTCCACCATGGAACTCCAGGCCTGTGGGTTTTTGCAGAAGTCTTAGGAATTGTTAAGTCTGCTGCGTGTATTATAGCTTGTTGTATGTGTGTAATTTTGGTGTTGATGTCTTGTCCAATGGTGTCTATACGAACGGCTCCTGAGTAGGCCCTCCAGTCTGCCTTCCTAAGGTTGTAGCGCACCTCGGGAGTAGCCGTTGGGGCGCCACACTCATAAGAAATGCAGATCGGAAAATGGTCGCTACCCAGAGAGTCGTCGTATGTAGAAAATTTACAATCTAATAGCAAGGCAGCATCAACTATAGACAGATCTATAGCTGACGCTGTGCCAAATCGTTCGTCCACTCGAGTCGCACTACCGTCATTCAGAAGAGACAGGTTGGAGTTGAGGATAGCTGCAGCCACCTGCTCTCCCCTCCCATCACTCCGGACACTGCCCCACCGCAAATGGCGAGCATTGAGGTCGCCGAGGATCATTTTCTTTCCTGGCAGTTGGTTAAATAGCTCCTCAAGCTCACCGTCGTCGATGAGCCCGCCCGGAGGACAGTATAGTGAACAGATGGCAACATAGCCAGTCCGAATCTTAACTCTGCACGCCACAGCCTGCAGGTTCACGTTCAGACTGACTCTTTGCTGGGCGAATGAACTCCGAATGTATAGGGCTACCCCCCTTAGGTTGTCTCCCCTGTAGGACGTGTAGTTGTCGAATACAGGTGGGTCGTCGTGACCCGCAAGTAGCGTCTCTTGTAGGCAAAAAACGTCCGGCCGGAATAATGACATTAGTAAATGAAATTGAGCGTTTTTATTCCTAGCACCTCTGCAATTCCACTGTATGATACTGAATTTTAAATCTGAGAGTTGATATGGTCAGCGTTTTGGGCTCTATTTTTCTTTCCTCTTGTATATGGGGGGGAAAGAGGGTCCTTGGAAGGATCCCCCTCATCAGATGAGCAGTCTCCCGGCTCCAAAGAGCCAGTACTCTGCTCGGCAGGGGCTCCCTGCCCCGGGTGCCTTTCAAAAAGGCAAATGATTGGTTGTGGTGTTGATTTTCTCATCATGCATTCTATTGAATACGATCTCCTCCTTACGTTGGGGTAGATAGGGTCGTGAGTCTGTTGGGGTTTTGGGGTCTGGTGTAACTCGTTAGTTTGGGTCTCGTTATTGGTCATAGTTGTATTAGTGTTCTCGTCTTTGGTTGAATAACCGGTGATTGTGGGGTCAGTCTGTGTTGCGATGGTCTTGGTCTCAGTCTGCGTTCCAGTGGTGCACATTTTGGGAGGTGAGGTATTTTTGGATACAGCGGATGCAAAGGACATTCCAGGTGTTGGTGTCTGCAAGGACAACTCCACCTGCATCTTAGCCTCCTTGTAGTCCAAATTTTTCTCTGCTCTCACCTTACTGATCTCATACTCCCTCAGGTAGGAAGGGCACTTCCTGTCTGAGGCAGCATGCTGACCGGAACAGTGGTAGCATTTTTCCTCCGTCTGTGTACAGTCATCGTCCCTGTGTCCGGTCTGAGCACATTTGGAGCATACCTGGGTGTTACGGCAGGCCTTACCCGTGTGTCCAAACCTTTGGCAGTTGAAACAACGCATTGGGAATGAAATGTATGTTTTGGTCTGGACCCTCTCATATCCTACCAAGACATGAGTGGGCCTAACAAGTCCTTCAAAAGTGAGTACTGCTGTAGTTGATCGTTTGCGTTCACCGTCTGTGGTCTTCCTATTAAATACGTAAGCATCGACGACTCCTTGATCTTTCATGTGGTACTTAATTTCGTCATTAGTCATCCCCTGAAATTCGTAGCTGTTAACTACAACCTTACAGGTGTTGAGAAATGCTGGGATATATGGTTCCACTTTTGTTGTATGAAAAGTTTTAAGATTCAAGGCGTCCCTCATTTGCTGAGCGTCTTTAACAGTAACTTGGAGTTCGCCTTTTCTTGTCTTTCGGACTTTCTCCACGTCCCCTATCTGATCCTTAATGGCCTTCTGTATGATGAATCCATTAATTTTGTCAAACGAGGTAGACGTGTCAATAGTCCGAAAGTGGATTACTCGGGCCTTCTCAGTTGATACTTGTATGTTTCGTCTTTGTTGAGTAGTTTGGTCAGTAGCCGTTACATTGTCTGGGTTTGTCGTTGGTCGTGGCAGTCGTGGGTCTTGATTGGTCTCCCGCCTCTGCCTGTCCCTGCCTGGACGAGCAGAGGGGGGCTTGGTGCTTCCCCTCCCAGAGGGCATGGTTGGGGTGGCTGGGAACCACCCCTTGGGTACAGCTTTGCTTGTTTAATTACATGTATGGTTTAGGTGCACTAAGGTTATGCAAGGCCCTCAGTGCAAAAAAAATACTTTTACTTAAGGACGACCCCCGAACAGTGGTGTGCCTGCACGATCACAGACGTCACTGCTGGATTGGCCCAGGTTTTCCCCGACCCCCACTGGAGACACACAATCCCACTCCGTGAGGTGCGCACCACTGGGGGGGCTCTAGCACGAATACTGAATTATGAAAATTCGGCAGGTGCCTCGGCCAGGGTAAGTATTAGAAAAAAAAGAAGTAAGAGAGAAAGCCCTCCTACCACGTCAGGAAGGACAACAGTTAGCGCTTCCCTCGCAGTTGTGTGGGTCACTCACACTAACTGTGGGGAGGGAATGCTAAGGTTGTCAATCCTGTGCGCTCGTGAGGTGTCAAAAATTGTAAGTGACAGAGCCACTTTTAGAATGAATTGATGAATGATGAAATGTTGCAATGCTTTAATTAGCAAGAACAAGTGCAAGTGCAATCGCACAAGATGCAGCGGTCAATGGCGAAGAAAAACCGTTACAGAGTACTGTTCCCGCAAGAACGTCAGTCTCCTCCCGTGCCCAATCAGCCTCTGAACTGGCCCGACTAACTTTTCCTTATATACCGAGCGGGCCGCTCAGGATCAGACTGGCTGCAGCTACGGCTCTCTTACATTGGTTGGGTCCGCGAGACGGCCACCTGGCCTGATCCTGAGCTTGGTATAAAAGACCAAGGTGGCGGGCGGAAATTTAACTCCTATCACGAAAAGCAGCAGCAGCAACATGTCAGGACGCGGCAAGGGAGGCAAGGTGAAGGGCAAGTCAAAGTCCCGTTCTAGCAGGGCCGGACTCCAGTTCCCCGTGGGTAGGATCCACCGTCTCTTGCGTAAAGGCAACTATGCTGAGCGTGTTGGTGCAGGGGCACCTGTGTACCTTGCAGCCGTCATGGAGTACCTGGCAGCAGAAGTGCTCGAGCTGGCCGGTAACGCCGCCCGCGACAACAAGAAGACCCGCATTATCCCGCGTCATCTTCAGCTTGCCATTCGCAATGACGAGGAGCTGAACAAGCTCCTGTCTGGAGTCACCATTGCCCAAGGGGGTGTCCTTCCTAACATCCAAGCTGTGCTCCTCCCCAAGAAGACAGAGAAGAAATAAGAACCCAAGGTTCGTTCACACAAGACAACCTAACCAAACAGGCTCCTTTCGGAGCCACAGGATATCACTTAAAGAGAGAAATATACGACATCAACGTTTTGCAGGATAACACTCTGTGCAAATTGAGTGTAAATGTTTTTGAATGGTGTAGATGTGAAGGGGTACTGCGGGGGCCTGGGGTGGGGGACTTAAACGGGACTTAGAAGGGCGCAGAAGCAGAATCAGAAGCAGCAGCAAGGGAGGCGACCTTATTTTCAGTCTGGTTCATTGACAGTACACATTTAGCAGCAGCATACATTGGAGTCATATTGTAATTGTAGACTAATCAGTGTGGGCTAGCTAGCCAATTTGGGATAAAGAGCAAGAATGTAATGTCCTCAATGAAGTAATGACATAGTTCAAGATACAATAAGTGAGGTGGCCTGAAGTCTTTGACAGTGTCACATTCAATAATATAGTGCTTTAAAGGTGTATCACAAAGTTTACATGCTGAGTGTTCCGGTATGGGTACAGCGTGACTAACTTGCCAGATGTGTCTGTATCCTAACCTAATTCTGGCCACGACTACATCACACAGGCAGGCAGGAGCAAGTTGTTTGGACACTCTTCCTAGCCCCCTTGGTCCCTGTTCACCTACCTACTGTAGCAGTAAGTAGGTACCTGTTGTAAATCGAAAGGTTGCCAATTCGTATTCAGGGAAAGTTGTTGGAGCTTCTAAACTTGAACTGACACAATCCGAGGAGTGGTGACCCGATGATCACAGACACTATCTCTCCCACTACAAATCCCTTCCTAACCTCCTGCTCCTTCCTATGTCCTCCCAAAATTGAACCATGCTATCGCAAAGGTAATAATACAGGTAGAGACAACAACATATTTTCCTATTGTCTTATTATATATTAATAACAGAAACGCTGCCGCCATCCCGGAGGCTTTACATTGTCTCACTGTTCATTCCCTCCACAATTCTTCCTCGTACTTCTTCTTCTTCTTCTTCTTCTTCTTCTTCTTCTTCTTCTTCTTCTTCTTCTTCTTCTTCTTCTTCCATGAATACTTTATTAACGGTGTATGTAAGTTTCACCATGTTTTGCACGACAGCGGTAGAGCAAAGTATATTTTGTTAGCAATAAACCAAAAGCATATTTTATGGCCTAATCATCACTACATAGAACACCACCCATAAAGCATGATACTAGTAGACCACAAAAACTGCTATAAACACCCAAAGCATATTTTATTGCCTAATCATCACTACATAGAACACCACTCATAAAGCATGATACTATTAGACCACAAACTGCTATAAACCCCAATAATATACTATACTAGTGACTATAATTGTGTTACCCAATATTATACGAAATAATACTATAAAACATAATAATAAACACACTAATAGTGTATATTAGTTGAATGCACAATCTGATGAGAAGTCAAAAAAAAAAAAAACAACATAACAATAACCTAGAAAGAGTGTAGAGTATTTTTGTGCAAACTATTATACTAGTAGATGGTCTAAGATAACTGTATGTGAAGGAAAAGGTGTGCTCTCCACTCAAACTTTCTTTTTATGAAATCTCCTACTCCCCAGCTGAGCGGTACGCCCAAAGGGAAACAAAACGTGGCACATAACACGCCGCCCGCCAGCTCTGGCTCGGTGAATAGGAATCAGTAATCGGGCGGAGTATAAACAACACCGCCGCCAATGTGCTCCTCCCATCTCTGAGGAAATCTGGTGGGCAACTTAGTATTATATTAGTATGTAATAATAATAACAATAATAAAAATAATAATAATAATAATAATAATACTAATAATAATAAGAATAATAATAATATTAATAATAATAATATTAATAATAATAACATGCAATTTCATTTTATAACACATACTAACAAAATAGTGTATAGCCTACTATACTTAACTATAATAGGTTAGGTTGCGTAGGAGGATCTAAAAAGTACAGTAGTATATACACACACACACACACACACACACACACACACATACATATAGACAACAAACTAAATTAGAAACCACACGTCAGTGAAGTTATCAAATCCTCCAGTTTCTGTCTCCACCTCCTACGCCGACTCAAGTCCCTCGGTGTTCCTGCACACGAGCTCCTCAGTGTTTACACAACATTCATACTTCCCAAGCTCACCTATGCCTCCTCCACCTGGTCTTCCTCCCTAAATGCCACACAACGTAAACACCTAGAAAAAGTGCAACAGAGGCCATGCAAGATTATTCTCTACCCTTCCTACTCCACATATCAAGAAGCGCTCAACACACTGACCCTTTAGACTCTCACTGACCATCACCACGACCTCATCTGCAAATTTGGTAAGAAGCTTCTACACCATCCCCGACACCGGCTCCTACTACCACCTGAGATCCCTAGTCCGAGAATTGCTCGTCGACACCACAACCGCATCCAGCCCAGCCCATACGTGCACGAACTGATCGCTATAAGAACAGCCCAGTCCCAACCATTGTAAAAATTATCGATAACTTGTAATAAATCAGTGTACTCACTCCCAGTAAACACTACTCCTTGCACTGTCACTATGTTGAAATGAACTGTAGTTTGAGCTTTTCCCCAGCTAGTTATTATATGTTTTATTTGTGTCACTCATGTTACTTGTATATTATTTGTAATTCGTAACCCATTCCCCAAATATGTAACTGTATATTTTCAGCCTTCTGGCTGCCAAGCTCTTTCAATAAACCGTTAATTATTATTATTATTATTATTATTTATATGTTGGCCCATACCAACTCACTCCCCTGAACCCTCCTCCCCACCGGACTATCAACACGTTCTTGCCATAAGGTACTATCTCATTTGGCAAAGGAATGGAACCAGTGATGAATAGTGGTGAACAGTGCTTAACTCAGTGAAAAACAACTCGGCAGTTGAGTCTTACCCAAGCTAGCTTACCACCTTCACACAGTGAGGTCCCAGGTACCCAGTTATACTTCCCCTGAGACTCCACGATAGAGAGGCCTGGGACCACACCTCACCCACTTGAATGAGTGAGTCATGTCGACCACGTGGTGTCCCCAAGATGCTACGACACCACGTAGTGAATGTTTTGCTACAGCATCATCATGTGAAGTTCCTCATAACACCATCTGTGAGGTAACTGCTACATCATCAGGCCCCTCATAACGCCATCTGTGAGGTAGTTACTACACTACGTGTCTGGTGTTTAACATCTCACCTTACATTATCTACGCGTGCAAACATCAATCTGTATGTTCACTGTGTGCTCCTTCACCTTTCTCTAATGAGGGCTTTTGTTAAACCACCAATGTATGATGTACTAAGTCATTTGTGTCCAATGTATACTTTCGAAAAGCCCTTGTTTGGGGAAGGTAGGAGAGAGTAGTCGTCATTATTGTCCAAGCCACATTATTTATGTCTATATATAAGTAATGTAGGCTGGTTTTTAAATACCTCAATCCCCTAACGGTGCCGTTTGTATATTAAGAAATACCGAAGCCATACAGTACAACACCAGCGAATATGAAGTATCACTGTAACCGGCAACTGTTACTCACTCATACCTACATACATATATAGAGTCTTTACAGAATGATAGCAGACACGAGGAAGACGAACAACAAGAGGAGAAGAGTTAGAAGAAAATCAACTTCAAGCTAAGAAGAAGAATACCAAGACATTTCCTCCAAACACCCAAGGTCAGACCTCCAATGGAGATTCTTCAACGACTGCTCCACCCTCTACAAACAGAACTGGTAGCACCAAAGGTTCTACAACACGCTGCAACACAACACAACAAAGTCCGTCATAATTCACACGGACTCGAATACATGCAGGCGCTGCAACACAGTCAACCAAGAGACGTCCACAATATCACCTCGATCCCCTCGCACAGCTACAGGAATTCCAAAGCCGCAAACCGACCAGTCGTCTTACACTGGATTCCCAGTCATGTAGGATCGGAGTAACGACGTGGCAGACGAAGCAGCCAAGGCAGCTACACGCCCAGTACCGTACATCCAAAGTTCCAAGCAGCAAGTGTGCAACAGATCAAGAATCACCCCTGGTAGAAAGACTACCAAGTCTACATCAAAAAGAGCTTCCTTCATGCACTCAACGCTGGTTCCCAATCAGCCAAATGGTACCTGGCGGCCACAAAAGGGGAACCACCTTTCGCAGACAAGAAAACTCCAAGACAAACCCAAGTCAGCCTTCACCGACTACGACTAGGGTACAAGTGCTCCTGGCAGATGATCGGAAATGACGTCACGGAATGCACCTACTGTCAGGAGCCAGCAGCCAACCCACTTGAACACTATCTCCTCGATTGCGAGGTCACACAAAGCCTCCGAAACAGAACTCAAATCTCCCAAGAAACACACACAACACCAGCGGCCACTCTAACCCGAAAGGCCCATACAGACCACATTCACCACCTACTCCGGGTCATCACACGATACCCACCACCCAGATAGCTCAGAAAGCATCCTCTCCCAGCAAGTGCGGACCCCAGTTCGGGGGGCGCGCCACTCCGAGGCTGACCACGTCCAAGAGTGGGGGCCGGTGGTAAGCGTCCACTGATCGGGGGTCCGCTCACACTTGCAACCTGCAGTATCCCTCCAATCTGCAGGTGGGACCACCTCCAATCCCAATCCGGTCTGGCTGCTCCTGGAGCTCCAGCCGGAACCACCAAACGGGCCGCCTATAGGCAAAGGCCCGTGTCGGACTACGGTCCGACAATCTATACAACAACAACAACCAGGCCGCCCACTTATCACATCGCTCCTGAACCAAGAAGACCTCTCAACAAGACCTCCTGCTGGACCCGGAACTTTGAAGACCGCCCTCTCCCTTGTGCCATTGTTGGCCATCTTCCCGGACCGGACCACCCACGACTGTCATCGCCCACAACAACTCACGAGCGTTCTTGGTTTATCGAGCATTAGCTTGCCCTCCCCACTGGTGGTGTGAGTGACCCACACTCCAGCTGGAGAGCAGTTATAGCGCGATATTCCCGGCGTGGTTTGAGCCCTTTTCCTTCTACTACTATTTTTCCTTTTTCGCTCTGGCCTAGGGACCTGCACCCTCAAAAGTGTATTCGTCCTGCGGTCCCCCCTGTAACTGTCCACCTCCCTCCCAGGAGATTGTGAACACGAAAGGGGGTCGGAGCAAAACCCTCCCCAGCCGAGTCTTTCCAGGAAAACCGTGATCGTGCGGGTCCACCTGGAAAGAGGGTCGCAATCCTTATCCTTCCCAAATAGGCACACTTAGCTCACGTCTATAAGTGAGCAGTCACATACACTAGGAAGAAGGCTTCCCCAATCGGGGCTCCGTGAGAGAAGCTCAGGAACCACTCTACGACCACCAGCTAGTGGGGAGTGCTGTAATTCCTTTGCTATTTACTCAACCGGAATAGGTAGGATAAAAAAAAAAATAAAAAAAAAATAAAAAAACCCGGTTATGGAGCGCGTACGCCCTCCTAACCGCGATCCCCGCCTGAACCGCCAACCTGACGACCCGAACCACGACAGGCTTCGCACAGAGAAAGCAGACCAGTTACGCGCCTTCAATGAAGCCCTGAAAACTAGGAACTCTGCCACCACCTCCAACAACTCCACCACCACCACCACCTCCACCACCACCACCACTGCTACCGCTACTGAGGACAACTGGACGAAGGTAGAAAATAAGAAACGCCGACGTGCCTTTTCGGGAAACGATTGCCGTCAAGCAGCCCCCAAGGCACCCATCACCACCACCAGCTCACCTCCAACGACACTGCCAAAATTCCGGATCACGAAAACGGACGCAAAAACAACATATGCCGCCGTCACAGAGATGGAAAAGCAAAACCCACTGGCCAAGTTCTCAGTGCGGCCCAACCTAAAGGGGGAGATGATCGCTCACCCCAAAGACAAGAACTCCGCCACCACCCTCGACACTTACCTACAAAACACCACCACCATTACTTCAACCAAGCTAGACCCCGCCCAGAAACTGATGAAGTCGGTAGTCCTCCGGTACCCAAAGGAACTACCTCTCGAACCCCTGGAGAACCACCCGAAGATCCTAAAAGCCGAGAGATGCTCTCCCCTGTCCGACAAGACGGCCACCACGAAACAAGTCCTCATAACGCACTACGGCTCACCCCCAGCACCATAGACCTCAAAACCTGGGGGATCTACGAAGTGAGGCCCTTCGTCCCAGAGCCCCTGCGATGCTTCAGATGCCAGAAATACGGGCACCATCAGACAAGGTGCACGTACAGGGAAATCTGCGCAGTCTGCGCACAGAAGCACGGCACACAGTCCTGCCTCACCAAGCTGAAAAATGGGGAAAAAATTGCCCCCAAGTGTGCCAACTGCGGGGGCAAACACCACGCCTGGAATCCTGGATGCTCCGAGAGAACAAAGAGGGTCCAGGCAAACCGACCAGCAGCAAGACCGGTCCCCACCGCCTACACACCAGCCCCACCAAGTACCTTCGTGTGGGGAACCCAAAGGCCCAAACAACAAAGACAACCTCCTCAGCCAGTCAACACCCAAAGTGCAGCCCAGTTTCCTGGCCTCACTACAGCCACACCTCAGCCACCCAAGCAGCAGAGAACGACAACCACGAGAAAGACAAAAGAAGCACACACCAAGGCACCAGAAGGAATGATACACATATCAGACCTAGCCAATGTACTGACGACCTTCGCGGAGGGCCTAGCCGGACTACTGGGCCACAAGATCCAACCCACACAGCTCCAAATACTCATGGGGAGCGTCCTCGGGCAAGTCGCCACAGCTCCAGCCATCTCAGTGGAGGAAGCCACGCCGGTCCGCACACGAGTAACAGCCGAGGTACACTCTACACCGAAGAAGGCCACCAGAGAACCCAAGACACCGACAGCTCCCAAGATACCGACAGCTCCCAGAAAGAAACTGGACGTTTCAACTCCCCTGAACCGAACCACGGCCCAGAAGGCAAAAACCACAGAACACGAAGACATGGACCTGATTCAGTTGGAATCGAACTTGGACATCTCCATCGATGACCACCAGAAGTCCCCGATGAAACAGTGGTGGAAAACGTCAGCACCCTGAACATCCTAACATGGAATGCTCAGGGCATCAAAAACAAGAAACACCTCCTACAAGAAGCAGCAGCCAAGGACAAGCTTGACATCATACTCCTACAAGAAACACTTCTACAAGAACACCACTGTTTCAAATTCAGCGGTTACAAGACATACAGGAGGCATTTCACGCAGGCGTCAACAAGAGGATGTATGATCTTGGTCAAGTCAAGCATACCCTCCGCCGATGTCACGCAGCAATTTCCATGTGGGGAAAACATCGAGACACAGGCCGTCAAAGTAACCCTCCAAGAACGGGAATTAACTGTTCACAACATCTACAAGAACCCAAGGGGCTCACTGGAGGTTACTCAATTATTTGCTTCGGCCGCCGACCACGCCACACTCATAGGAGGGGATTTCAACGCACATCATCCCTTCCTAAGCTCGGCAAGCCCCACAAATGAAGACGGCCTACACCTACACACCACCTTTCAAGATACACCCGAGATCTGCCTCCTGAACACCGGAGAGCCCACCCACACTAGGGGAGGAAGGCTAGATCTAACCTTCGTCTCCAGTGCACTACAGCCTTCGGCCTCCTGGCAGATACACCCCACGCTGACCAGTGACCACTTCGCCACCCTAACAACGCTGAAGGTGAACAAACTCCCCACTCCACACCCCCCGAGATGGAGATACAACACTCAAAAGGCAGACTGGGGACTCTTCAAGAAACACCTGGCTAAGTGGCGCGAAAAATCACAGCCGGCCGGCGCAGCACCCGCGGATGAGACAACCCTCCACCACCAATTGGTCGAGGCGTTTCACCTAGCGGCAGAAGAGGCTATCCCAAAAACAAAACCCACATCAAGACAGTACAATGATTACTGGTACTACTGTCCCAGGGTGAAAGAACTCAACCACAGAGTGAACATGGCCCGAAGAAACAACAGGAGACATCCCACGGCAACAAACAGACATCTCCTGCAAGTCATAGTCAAGGATACCAGGGAAGAGAAGGAAGAAATTAAAAACGCAAGCTGGCTCAAGTGGTGCTCCGAACTGAACGAGCACACCACCCTTGGCAAGATGTGGGCCCAGATCCGAAGGGCATCTGGGAAGGCAACACCACCACCACCAACTCATCCCAACCCAGAAGAGGAAGCCGAGAGACTTGCAAAACTGTTCTCTGACCGAGCAGCAACGAAGAACCTCCCGAGACAGGCGGAGGAGACACAACGGAGTCTGCGACAGGTCAGACTCCAGATGATCCAAGAGGCCTGCAACAGTGAAGATGACACTGACAGACCATTCAACCAGCAAGAACTCCAGAAGTCGCTAAAACGAAGCAAGGATACAGCTCCAGGGGCCGACAGGATAACCTACTCCATGCTCTCTCATGCCGGTACAGCCGGACACGAGGCTCTGCTGCAAGCCATCAATGCTTCGTGGACAGCACAAAGACTCCCACCGGAATGGAAGAAGGCAGATATACAGCCCATTCCGAAGCCCAGAGAACCAGACAAGCCGAGGCCCATCTCCCTTCTCAGCTGCATAGCGAAGACCGGAGAAAGAATGGCTCTCAACCGACTCAAGTGGAAAGTAGGCAGCCCACACCCTCCCATCTTTGCTTACACCGAGAACACCGGCACAGGCAACAACATCGCCGAGATACTCAGCACAGTGGACAACAAACCAGCTCTGGTGGTCTTCCTCGACCTGGAGAAAGCCTTCGAACTAGCAAATCCTTTGGCCATTACAACTACGCTCGCTAAAAAAGGCGTCAAAGGAAGGTTGCTGGGGTGGATCCAGAACTACCTCACACAGAGAGAAGCACGAGTACGCTTTCAGGGAGCAACCGCAAGCTACAGGGTCCACGAAAACGGAACCCCACAAGGAGGCATCCTCAGTCCAATGCTGTTCAATGTCCTGATGGAAAATCTAGTCAAACTTCCCTTCAGACAAACAGCCAAGCTCCTATGCTATGCAGACGACTTACAGCTTATAGTAAGAGGATCGAACAGACTAGCCAACACGCAACACGCACTCCAACTTATAGAAGAGGAGTGCAACAGACTTGGACTCAAGATAAATCCAGCCAAGTCGAAAGCGATGGCCATCTGCACAAACACACCAGACAAGTTGCTCTCCATACAAAACACGCCGGTAGTCTGGACCAACGCCCACCAGTGTCTTGGAATCTGGTTTGACCAGAAACTCACCTTCAAGCCGCAACTCGAGTATCTCAGGCACAGGACGAAGAGCAGACACAATATAATGAGATCGCTCACCAGCAAATCCGCAGGAGCAAACCTTCATGTGCTCAAAGCCTACTACACAGCCGCCATCAGATCGCTGGTAGATTACAGTGCTCCAGCACTCATTGGACTGAGAGAAGACCAAACAGCTAAGCTAGAAGTCATTCAAAACAATGCTCTCAGGACCATGCTCGGAGCACCCATGTGGACCAGAATTTGCAATCTGCAAATGGAAACCGAGCTACCACCCCTGGCAGTACGGGTCAAGCAGGTGACAGCCGGTCTCCTCGCCAAAATCTGTAGAGCAGACAAGCCCACAGTTGCCAAGATTCGAATCAGTGCCTCCCTCCACCTCGACCACAGAGTGCGAGGGGCCACCTGGTCGCACGAGGCAAGCGAGGTCATCCGACACCTGCAAGCAGAAACACTCGTCAAGAACAACCAAGACACACGAGACAATGGTTACACTGTCCCTCCACCATGGAGCCCTCCACCAGCCACACTCAAATTCACCGACCTCGGCGATAGTAAAGCCAACCTCCAGAAGGAGGACCTCCAAAAAATATCTCTCCAAGCCATAGCCACCGAGACACCGGCTGATGCAGCATCATACTTCACAGACGGCTCGGTGGACCCAAAACATCACAGATCCGGAGCGGCCTTCTACACCCAAGGTCAGACCCGCAAATGGAGACTTTCCAACGACTGCTCCACCCTACAAACAGAACTGGTAGCAATCTCAAAGGCCCTACAACACGCTGCAACACAACACAACAAGTCCGTCATAATTCACACGGACTCGAAATCGGCCATGCAAGCGCTGCAACACAGCCAACCAAGAGACAACGTCCACATCATCACCTCGATCCTCGCACAGCTACAGGAATTCCAAAGCCAAAACCGACCAGTCGTCTTACACTGGATTCCCAGTCATGTAGGGATCGGAGGAAACGATGTGGCAGACGAAGCAGCCAAGGCAGCTACACGTTCCAGTAGCGTACACATCCAAGTTCCAGCAAGTGTGCAACAGATCAAGAATCACCTCAGAAAGACTACCAAGCTCCACATCAAAAAGAGCTTCCTTCACGCACTCAACGCTGGTTCCCAATCAGCCAAATGGTACCTGGCGGCCACAAAAGGGGAACCACCTTTCGCAGACAAGAAAACTCCAAGACAAACCCAAGTCAGCCTTCACCGACTGCGACTAGGGTACAAGTGCTCCTGGCAGATGATCGGAAACGACGTCATGGAATGCACCTACTGTCAGGAGCCAGCAGCCAACCCACTTGAACACTATCTCCTCGATTGCGAGGTCACACAAAGCCTCCGAAACAGAACTCAAATCTCCCAAGAAACACACACAACACCAGCGGCCACTCTAACCCGAAAGGCCCACACAGACCACATTCACCACCTACTCCGGGTCATCACACGATACCCACCACCCAGATAGCTTAGAAAGCATCCTCTCCCAGCAAGTGCGGACCCCAGTTCGGGGGGCGCGCCACTCCGAAACTGACCACGTCCAAGAGTGGGGGTTGGTGGTAAGCATCCACTGATCGGGGGTCCGCTCACACTTGCAACCTGCAGTATCCTTCCAATCTGCAGGTGGGACCATCTCCAATCCCAATCTGGTCTGGTTGCTCCTGGAGCTCCAGCCGGAACCACCAAACGGGCCGCCTATAGGCAAAGGCCCGTGTCGGACTACGGTCCGACAATCTATACAACAACAACAACTAAACAGAACTCAATTCTCCCAAGAAACACACACAACACCAGCGGCCACTCTAACCCGAAAGGCCCACACAGACCACATTCACCACCTACTCCGGGTCATCACACGATACCCACCACCCAGATAGCTTAGAAAGCATCCTCTCCCAGCAAGTGCGGACCCCAGTTCGGGGGGCGCGCCACTCCGAGGCTGACCACGTCCAAGAGTGGGGGCCGGTGGTAAGCGTCCACTGATCGGGGGTCCGCTCACACTTGCAACCTGCAGTATCCCTCCAATCTGCAGGTGGGACCACCTCCAATCCCAATCCGGTCTGGCTGCTCCTGGAGCTCCAGCCGGAACCACCAAACGGGCCGCCTATAGGCAAAGGCCCGTGTCGGACTACGGTCCGACAATCTATACAACAACAACAACAGCCTATACCACGGGTTACTAGAGAGAGAGTCTCTGGCTACCCAGCATGTGTGTGAGGAGGGTCTTAGCTCATGTGACTCAGGACAGTTGCCAAATAGTCTTATAACTAATTAATACTACTCTTGGTTTGACTTAACAGAGTAACACAAATGATGCATATTAATGACATACATAGATATACAATTAACCTAAGTAACTAAGAACAACAGTAAGATAATAGTAAAAATAACAAGTTATTAATAGCTTGTGTGGAGTGGAGGCTTAAACAGATACCACCTGGCATGCTTGTTTCTATGGGGTTACAGGCACATGAAAATATATATATATATATATATATATATATATATATATATATATATATATATATATATATATATATATATATATATATATATATATATATATATATATATATATATATGGTTGCCCCTCGTGTACGAGGATGGCAAAATATAGCCCTCAGATTTATATATAACATAAAATATACAGACCATATCAATAATGAACAGCTACACAAGAGAGCAACCCTCCTAGCAATCAATGTAGATATACACAACAAAGCTGCAAATATTTGGAAAAAGTGACTGAACTTAACACAGAAACATACCAAAACTGGATAAATAATATAGACAACGAAGAATTCGAAGAACACAGTTGGTTTAAATCAGCCAGGAAGAAAGTAATTGAACCATCTCCTGCCCCAATATACACATAACACATTAGAATAAAAGATGAGAGTGACCTACCAGCTCCACTAAGAACCTGGCAGGCCTCTCCATACAGTGTACCTTTAGACTAACATAACTA
>NW_024745421.1:0-11783 GCF_018991925.1 Homarus americanus | reverse complement strand
CATCACCCTAACCTCTCCTCACCTCCATCACCCTAACCTCTCCTTACCTCCATCACCCTAACATCTCCTCACCTCCATCACCCTAACCTCTCCTCACCTCCATCACCCTAACCTCTCCTCACCTCCATCACCCTAACCTCTCCTCACCTCCATCACCCTAACCTCTCCTCACCTCCATCACCCTAACCCCTCCTTCCCTCCATTACCCTAACCCCTCCTTCCCTCCTTAATCATTCCAATGTCCATCTTGTTACCTTATCTCTCCCTTCCCTTTCCTCTCTCTCTCAATTTCCTTCTCCTCACCCCACTTTTCCTGCCATTATCCCATTCAATCCAATTATCTTTCGTCTTCTTTCCTCTTCCATCCTGCCACTTACTTCCCTCCTCTTCCATCCTACCACTTACTTTCCTCCTCTTTCATCCTAGCACTTACTTCCTTCCTCTTTCATCCTACCACTTACTTCCCTCCTCTTCCATTCTAGACACTTACTTCCTTCCTCTTTCATCCTACCACTTTCTTCCCTCCTCATTGATCCTAGACACTTACTTCCCTCCTCATTGGTCTTAGACACTTACTTCCCTCCTCTTTCATCCTACCACTTACTTCCCCCCCTCTTCCATCCTAGCACTTACTTCCTTCCTCTTTCATCCTCCCACTTTCTTCCCGCCTCATTGATCCTAGACACTTACTTCCCTCCTCATTGATCCTAGACACTTACTTCCCTCCTCTTTCATCCTACCACTTTCTTTCCTCCTCATTGATCCTAGACACTTACTTCCCTCCTCATTGATCCTAGACACTTACTTCCTTCCTCTTTCATCCTACCACTTATTTCCTTCTACCGTATCTCTACCACTTAGTTCCACTCCGTCCTCCACAGATCAAGGGTGAGTCAGTGCAGTGTTATGTGTGGTGGTGCTTGAGTGTTACCTCACCTGGTGATGATCCTCGCACGAGTCTCAATTAAGATATGACTCAACACCTGTTCCTCTTCGCTACTTTACCTGTGTGTGTGTGTGTGTGTGTGTGTGTGTAGAACATGCCACGTTTCGTGCCCTTACCTAACACTCACGCTCATCTATGGCATGATGACAGGGGGGGGGGTGAGGGGTAAAGTGTGAGGGGTGAGGGGTAAAGTGTAAGGGGTGAGTGTTCAGTGTTGAGGGGCGAAGGGCGAGGACCTCCCCAGTTGTTATGAACCCAAGTTAAAAATAGAGACTAATTCTTTTGTTATTTTGTCATCCTTTTCCATGACTCACAATCAGCATCATCGTCTGTTTCGGGTTTTATTCTGAAACACTGTTGTGGGGCTACTGATCAGAGCAAACCATAGCACATCAGAGTGTGTTGGGGAGGAGCAGAGCACATCAGAGTGTGTTGGGGAGGAGCAGAGCACACCAGAATGTGTTGGGGGTGGAGCAGAGCACATCAGAGTGTGTTGGGGAGGAGCAGAGCACATCAGAGTGTGTTGGGGAGGAGCAGATCACATCAGAGTGTGTTGGGGAGGAGCAGAGCACATCAGTGTGTGTTGGGGAGGAGCAGATCACATCAGAGTGTGTTGGGGAGGAGCAGAGCACATCAGTGTGTGTTGGGGAGGAGCAGAGCAGATCAGAGTGTGTTGGGGAGGAGCAGATCGCTTCAGAGTGTGTTGGGGAGGAGCAGAGCACATCAGTGTGTGTTGGGGAGGAGCAGATCACATCAGTGTGTGTTGGGGAGGAGCAGAGCACATCAGAGTGTGTTGGGAGGAGCACAGAGTGTGTTGGGGAGGCAGAGCACATCAGTGTGTGTTGGGGAGGAGCAGATCACATCAGAGTGTGTTGGGGAGGAGCAGAGCACATCAGTGTGTGTTGGGGAGGAGCAGAGCACATCAGAGTGTGTTGGGGAGGAGCAGATCACATCAGAGTGTGTTGGGGAGGAGCAGAGCACATCAGTGTGTGTTGGGGAGGAGCAGAGCACATCAGAGTGTGTTAAGGAGGAGCAGATCACATCAGAGTGTGTTGGGGAGGAGCAGAGCACATCAGAGTGTGTTGGGGAGGAGCAGAGCACATCAGAGTGTGTTGGGGAGGTGGGTAACATATCAGAGAAGGTTAGACTAAGATAGAGAGTGTGTGGACAAGTTAGGCCAAAGTTGAGTGACATAAATATTAAATGATTGTGTGACCGGGAGGAGGAGATGGCTGCCTCACTCTACGCATTTGGCGAAATTTTTACAGCACATTGAATTATCTTCACTATTATTCCTTTTAACTATTACTGAATAAACAATACACCTTAACGTGCCGATAATGTCAATTATAATAAAGATATCCAAGGTGTTCACTATTCCGGAGCAAGTAAGAAAATAACGGTACAGTAAATAGTATTTTACCTCTATCAATATGCACTAAGTAACACAACACAGCGCATTGCAAGGCAGCACAACGCAACGCAATACAAAGCAATGAAACGACACAAAACAAAGTATCGCAACACAACACAAGGCACTACAATTATTAAACAAATTTACATTCATTTGGTTGGTCACCCTTCACTGAATACATACATTTCTAATACTAATTTTACCAGATTTTCGTTAAGTATTAGAGCATAAAATTTTCCTTCACATTTAGTTATTGTGTGGCGAAGCTGTGGAGGTGTGTGTGTGTGTGTGTGTGTGTGTGTGTGTGTGTGTGTGTGTATGTGTGTGTATGTGTGTGTGTGTGTGTGTGTGTGTTTTATGAACTCTCTAGTAACACAAAATATCTACATTCATTCTAATCTTATGGATTCTCTTAAAAAATAAAATGTACCAATTGGTATAAGAGAGAGAGGAAGAGAAACTGACTCAACTTTCAGCCAGGTTGGTCCATAATACAAGGGCCTGACCTATCACTGATAAACTTTGTCACTTTGTCTGTGTAAGTCTCCGTTTCAGTCTCTGCCTAATTGTCTCTCTGTCTATCTCCCTCGCTATCATTTTCTCTTTGTAGCTCCGTCTGTCTAATACTGCTTTTCCCTTTGCCTACCTGACTGTCTCACTATATCAACATCTCTGTCTGCCCACCTTTCTCTCTATTGATCAGATGGTTGTCCAGACGCAACAGGCAACAGAGAATAAGCTTCTATACCAATATCACACATCAGAAAAATACCAATCCTGTTAATGAAGCCCTAATACAGCCAGGGTCTGACCAGGTAGATTCTCAACAAACAAAAGACGATTCTTAGACGAGAGTAAAAGTTGCTTTATGGTAATTACTGAAAGCTGCGCCACTTCCCAGTTATCGCTTCTGCCACACTTACTTCTCAGCTCAACGTCTGAGAAATACCTGGGAGGAAATAGTAAGAGCTTTTCCTTTTATCTCCAGCTAATTATCTCTCAGCGTTCTCTTGAGACCAAAATACTTTCTCGCAATTAACGGACGGACGGACGGACGGACACACACACACACACACACACACACACACACACACACACACACACACACACACACACACACACACACACACACAGGAGGTATATTACGAAGCGTGAATCAGGTAATAATACTAAAATATACAGTTATTAAGATAGGCACCCGCCCTAACAGCAGTCCGCGTGAGTCGGGGCACATCAGAGGTATACAACTCCTGTTATCTGAGGTCGTTCCAACAGCTTTCGAGCGGCTATTTTCGGCTTTATAATACTACACCATTGATGGGAATTGGAAATCATCCTTTAATAACGTTACATAAATTTTCCATGACTAATAACGTTACTACCAGTTGATAAATTACATTAAACTTTTACATACAACAGTAAGACTATAGATGAATCAATACAAAGCTTGAATTAGTGAAAATGAATAACTCATATCAAAACTAGTGTGCTGTATTTCGCGGTACAATATAAAATATAGCTATGATGAAGTATAATAACACGATTTGTCAGGTACTATAGTCCGCCTACCTTCCCTCGCCGACTCACAGACACGCACGACACTTTCTCCCAGACCCCCGGCAGCAGGCGTCCAGCACGGCCCCCACACGCTGCCTCTACTCACCCTTGACTGTTTAGGTCAACTCTCCCTCTCTTCTCCCACACTACTCTTCCTCTCCACCCCTCCCCTCCCCCTCTCCGCCAGCGTTCCTTACTCGCACCTTCCTGTCACGTAACAGGTTTCAGTTAAGCCTTATGACTCTTTATGATAGTAATATTTCACCTGCAGTTACTTTTATTATTAATATTATTATTAACTTACACTTATTCCTATAATTATTCAGATTTATACTAAACTGATTCACCATAAACTAAGCACATATTTAAGGTACTGTGAACGAAGGGAAACAGATACAGGGAAAAAATAATAGAGAATTTAATTAACACTCTCAAGAGACAGATTTAAACAGCTTCCTGATAAAAAAAAATGCTTGTGTTTTATTACCATATCTAAAAAAATTCCGGAGGCAAACATTAATAAAACAGTAAAGAATAGAGAAGAATATTGGAAATAATGCAAATGCCTCACATGCAGCCTTAGCGGTGGAACTCTTGCATTACACACAAACTTATAATGATTAATATCTTTTAAAACGTGAATATTTCTTTTGAGACTTGAGATATAAAGAGTACCTGATGGTATTATGTATTAATCTGTAACGCTGTAAGGCTATGAGGCCTGATGGTGAAAGGTAGATGAGAATGGTGAGGGTTGGTGAGAGGTGAGGAGGTGGATAAAGATAAAGTGTAGTGAAGGATGGTGAAGGATGGTGATCATGACTTATGAGATGCTGAATTATCTTGTACTGATAACATAATGAAGTCTTTATCACCTCTGGAACAACAACAACATCACCACTGGAACAACAACGACAACATCACTACTGGAACAAGAACAGTATCACCACTGGAACAAGAACAGCATCACCACTGGAACAAGAACAGCATCACCACTGGAACAAGAACAGCATCACCACTGGAACAAGAACATCATCACACTGGAACAAAAACAGTACCACGACCTGAGAGGGCTGGATACACACAGCTGTTATCACAAGAGTCGACAGTAATCTCTTAAGCTTGTCCTGTGTCTCATGATGTGTTGTCTGTCCTGTAGAAAAAAATAACACTTCATCTTCTGTTAAAGAATGTCTATAATACCGTACGCCTCTCTCTCTCTCAGGAGGCTGCCGCTATATTCATGATATAATTGCATATTGATCTAATGTTACCGGAAGAGGGGAGGGAGAGAGAGTCAGCCTGGATAAGAAAGAAAGAAAGAAGCATAATTTTCCACTACTGCATCAGAGAAACAGGACGTGCATCACTCAAGGGCTCACAGAGGACTCAGTAAAATCCTCATTGGCTCTCATCCATCGTCTGCACCATTAAGAAAATGACCCCGGTAGTGTATGCGAGGGGAGGGGATTTAAGCTAACCGATAAGTCATCCATTATTTGAGAATGCATTTTAAGTGACCAACTAAGCCTTCGACATCAACTCAAAGTAACTTAACTTAGCTTTTAATTTAGTCTAACTCAAACCTAACTTAACCTAACCTAACCTACATCCACAGTGAAGGAGTTGTTAGTCAGGGTTGGTCAGGTAAAATTGCTTCTGTGATCCTGTGAAATGCTGTATGGATGGATGTTCTGCTCTCTCGCTCAAACACACACACACACACGACTGTCTGGAGGCCTTCGGTGGGCGAGGCAGCGACTAATGGTAAGTATTATATGTAAATTGTTCAGAAAATACCAACATGTAAATTTACCAGATATATGGGAAAATAAGTCTCATTACCTGCTGTATATATGAGTATGTCTGTGTATGTATTTTGGTGTATACGTGTGTGTGTGTGTGTGTGTTGTACTGATATTTATGAGTGCGTTTGTTATTATGGTAGTGCGGACGTGTGTGGATATTTGTGGATAAATTCATGTATTAGTGATGTTAGTGGTGTCAATGACGCTGGTGGTGTTAGTGGTTCAATATGGTGGTGATGGTAGGGGATGGTGGTAGTAAGTGGTGGGGGGGTAGTAGAAGGATGTGGTAATGTTTGTGATGGTGGTGATGGTAATGGTGGTGTGGCTGGTAGTAGGAGGTAGTGGTGGTAACTAATGGTGGTGCTTATGGTAGTAGTAAGTAACGACAACAAACACATCACTGTCCACAGGTAACCTCTACCTCACCTGAACCTACACTAATTGATTACCCAAAACAGGAAATATTTGAAGAAAAAAAAACACGAAATGAAGGTGACAATAAACAAAGCGTTAAACCTAGCATAACCTAACCTATTAGATGTCACGGAGGAATTTAATATATATATGAGCGAATTAGATCCTGCCACCAGCCTCAGTACCGACACACTAATTATAATTTGACAGTAAAAACATTTCATATGCACACACACATATTACTTTATGTAGGAGCAATTTGGTGAATTTTTATTACTGAGGTTGTAACAAAGTATTTCTCATAGCACGTGTACTAAGCTTCTCTCTTTGTCCGTCTGTCTGCCTGTCTTTCTGTCTGTCAAGTTTTACACTAGCTGCTGCCCCTGTACTTTGGACACGAGAGAGAGAGAGAGAGAGAGAGAGAGTTGTAGATAATCCTTACTGCAATGGTGGATTTATTAGGCTGTGTTCATTTAGGCTGAAATTACTGGAAGATAAGAAGGATTTTCACACATTTACCCATACCTGTATAGCATGTTTTAAGAGCAGGGAGAGAGAGAGGGGTGGATAGATGGGGGTGGAAATAGAGAGAGTTTTTGAAGGAATATTATAGGTGTAGTGTCTTTACAATTTTGTGTTAGACATTATGACACAGCGGACGAAGGTTTTTGACAACGTTACCGAGACAACAAGAGTCGCAGTGTTCATTTTGTAATTCATCGGACCCATCCATAGATACTTCTTAGTTGTGTATACATGAAGCTCGTCACTAACAGACATACAACATTTGAACGAAATTCTCAGACACAGGAAACCTTCAAAGTTAATTCTGTAAAAATTTAAGAATTTTTATAGACATGCCAGTACAGTCGCGGACAAAAGTTCCTGGAACTGATCTAAAGTAATATGGAGATTGAATCTGTGAACTTTTGAGTCAGAAGCTTCATAAACAAGCTGTTTTTATGCACTTTTATTTCATCAGTTTCAGTTCCTGGTATAGTCTCAATATATTCGTTCGTACCCTGATCTAATCTTTCCCTGATACTTCCCGTGATATCTTACACTCTGCATCCCAACTATCTCTCACTGTTCAAAAGCTCTCTCTCTCTCTCTCCGAATATTTTCACTTCACTTTTTTGTCTGTCCATTCAGTTTTCCTCCTTTATCTTCGTCTCTTCCTCTCACATCTTTATCACCCCATCAACCACTTCCTTCATTTGTCTTATTTGCTCGGTTTTTCTTTCATTTCTCCCCTACACTTATCTTCTCAATCTTTATCCTCCTGTTTTTGTTATCCTTCTTCTTCTTTCCTGATATTTGCTTCCACTGTCAGTCTTCTTCACCCGTTACTTCTCCTTCATTCCACCTACCACCACTACCACCACTTTTTTTTTTTTTTTTTAGGTTAAGGTGGGGAAAGGGTGGAAGGCATGCTGGGGCTCAAGGCACAGCCAGACATGAGGGATGGAGAAGTCACAACATATAGTCGTGGGGGGAAAGGTTGGAAAAGAAGTTTAATGAGTTAAACAGAGGGGGACGACACCCCTTGTTTTACATATTACAGAGTTTGTTGGCTAACTAAGCTAACCTAGGATTTAGAATGAGGTTGCACAATGGTTATTTTAGTAGGCAATGACTAGATTGATTTTACAATTACAAGTTTATTAACATCTTATACTGTATTACGTTATGGACTCACTTGATTGTGACTTGTTAAATGTGAATTTATATCATCTAAGTTTTAATCTAAGGTGGATCACTGTGGCGGACATAGATGGATCGCGGGTTGGGTTGTTGTAGTGCGGGCAGACTCCGGGGCCACCAGGCGTGGGGTCTCCCTCCGTTGATGTCTTCCCCGCGTAGGTGGTCTGGGCTGTGAGGGTCGTCCAGGAGCTTGTCCCAAACCTTCTTCCCTAGGCGATGGAACCTGAAGTTGAGGGCCTCTGTTTTATTTCTTAGGTGGATGGTTTCCACTGTCTCCTGGTAGGGTGGCGCTTGGCCACTGGCTGACCTCAAACACTTGTTTTGGAAGCTCTGTAGTTGTTGTAGTCTAGTCTTCCCGAGTGTGACGAGTGGTATAGATGGGTACTCCAACACAGGCCTCACCAGTGCCTTGTACAGGTGAACTTGTATCTTCTCAGGCATCAGTTTAAAACGTTTTAATTTGGCTGCGGCGACTTTGGCTTTATTTAGTCTGTCCTTCACGTGGGGAATGATGCCCGTCCGAGAAATGATGAGGCCGAGCAACCTGCCTTGTTTAGAGTACTCAATCTCTTCGTCGTCGATCATCAATGGGGCCGGCTTGAATTTGGCTATGGGTATGACCTCAAATTTCGTTTTGTTTGTTTTTATTTTCCATTTATTTTCATACTCCGAGATCTCCTCTATTGCCCGAGCAGTGAGTCGCGCCATCCTTGCTGTGGACCTTCCTGGGCAGGTGACGATCTGTGTTACATCGTCGGCATACATGACGTACTCGCTGCCGACGATTGGGGGTGGCAGGTCAGCCGTGTAGAGTGTGTAAAGGGTTGGTGAGAGACAAGAGCCCTGAGGCACGCCGCTCGATAGTGAGAATTCTTCTCCAAAATGTTCTTGCATCTTGATTGTGGCTCTGCGGTCCGTAATGAAGTTGCACAGCAGGCGAGTCAGATTTTCGGGTAGCCCCAGTTGTATGATCTTATACTGCAGTCCTGCGTGCCAAACTTTGTCAAACGCCTTGCTGACGTCCCTCAGTACTATATTGCACTGTAGGCGGCCAGTCATGGCATTGGCGATCTGCTCGTAGGCCTGAGCTATGGCGGTGGATGTGCCTCGGTACTGGCGGAAGCCGAACTGGCGGGGATTATGCACGTCTTCGTCCTCCAGATACATCCGCAATCGCTTGTTGACTATTTTTTCGAAGATTTTGGCAGGTACCTCTAGCAGCGATATTGGTCGAAAGTTTTCGACTTTGTTTGGAACTACCACCACCACCACTACCACGTATCACCACCACTACCACCTGCCATCAAAACAACCCTATCTTATCATCACCACCACCTATCACCACAATCACCCTATTCTACCAACATCACCACCACCACGTATCACCACCACTACCACCTGCCATCAAAACAACCCTATCTTATCATCACCACCACCTATCACCACAATCACCCTATTCTACCAACATCACCACCACCACGTATCACCACCACTACCACCTGCCATCAAAACAACCCTATCTTATCATCACCACCACCTATCACCACAATCACCCTATTCTACCACCACCACCACCCACTTCTCACCACTAGCACCTAAAACCACCTTCACCAATTGCCACTACCACTCAGGAATAAATCTTAACGAAAGAACTTATAACAGTGATGATGTGTTAATGAAATTCTTCCATGAAAACGATAATTGGAAACAAAGTAAAAATGCTCGGCCGATCTAACATCATCAGCTCAGACATGATTACGTCAGGTGCGGTAGCCTTTAACACGCTTTACCTGGAGCCAGTTGCTCACTTTACAAATAACGCGTCGTTTACTATCATAACCAAATGGTACTTATGTTAGGTTAGGCTAGGTTAGGTTAGGTATGATCACATTCAAATATTAATTTACATGATTATCTACATGATCGTCCCTAATCGACAAACCAATTTGACTCCTCGAAAACAAAGAAAGCTATTGTTCTCTCTCTCTCTCTCTCTCTCTCTCTCTCTCTCTCTCTCGCGCGCGCGCGCGCGCGTGTGTGTGTGTGTGTGTGTGTGTGTGTGTGTGTGTGTGTGTGTGTGTAGACACTCCCAGAATCGGTGCTGCAGTACGACCATCAAATCGTGTGTTAAGACGGGTCACCGCAGGAGTGAGGTGGTCTTCCTCAAGTTGACGATGAAATTGGTTCTTAACTGGAGGGGAAAAGGTTACCTGTAGCAAATGATGCAATCTCACACCTGGTGCCGCCCTCATGTGGTGAGTAGTAGGAAGCGAGAGATAAGAGAGAGGGAGAGAAAAGTATAAAAGGGAGATAGATAGATATAGGGACAGAAAAGTTGGAATTGGTGTAATGGCGTCTCTCACAGTGTATGGTGGTGATGGTGGTAGTGGTGCAGAAGAACGAAGAATGTCTGGTGGACTCCTAGTAATGGTGTGTGTGTGTGTGTGTGTGTGTGTTTCTCACCTATGTACCAGAAGACGAAGTACACGAATGATCTACCAGTAACATCTTTCATTCTCGTGATTTATTTGTGCTTTTGTCAAGTCAAACAAACGCTGGACGGTTCTCAGGCCAACACATACATATTGCAAACACACACACAGCCGCGTTCATATCCACATACTCGAAACAAAACTAACATACACAGATTCGGTTCGCTTGAGTTCTGTGTTGTCTAAAATTGTTTTATTTTTCAGTGGAGACAGTCACCCAGTGTTCACTCAGTGGAGACAGTCACCCAGTGTTCACTCAGTGGAGGCAGTCACCCAGTGTTCACTCAGTGTAGACAGTCACTCAGTGGAGGCAGTCACCCATTGCATCTCGAACTCGACCAGGGAAAAATCAAGCAAATAATGTTTATGAAAATTGGTAAAATATTAGAATAAAGATCATATTCACTCCAAAAAAATTAATTACCGGTAAAAAATCTAGCCATACCACAAGCAGGCTGACACGACACGACACGACAAGACACGACACAAGGCGACTCATGTTTTTACAGGTAATCTATAACTAGGACACAAATGCTCTACAAGTTTATTCAGCACACAGGGGCTTTAACATAAATCTTACTTATGGAGAATAAATTGTTTACACTACAGTCTGCACCGAGTCTTCTACCAGTCCATTATCTATAATAATCAACCTTACCATCAGCCTTATACTCTCTAAGAAGTCTTCTGATAGCAGTTAGGATTATACAGTCTCCCTGATAGCAGTTAGGATTATACAGTCTCCCAGTAACTTTTGAGAGAGAGAGAGAGAGAGAGAGAGAGAGAGAGAGAGAGAAGGGGGGGGGGAATCCTCTCTCTTCCGTAAAACTTGAAAAAGACTAAAAATTCATTCTGTACCCCAGGAGAAAATCTCTCTCTGGTTCCTTCCTTCCTCGCGGGTAATATTGGGCAACACTTCCCCTTGTGATGGTGGAGGAGGGACTAATGGAGCTGCGGATAGAGGCAAGAGTCTGCAAAAATGAGGGACAGATCTGGATCATGTGTGTGTGTGTATGTGTGTGTTAGTGTTATGAGTCATGATGATACCTTTAGTAGTCAATATGGAAGAGGTGAATGGGAGAGAGGGGCCGTGATTGTCTGTGATGGAATGGAATTATATTTTCCTTTTATCTATTTTTTTTTCTACTTTATTTTGTTTTTCGTTTCTCGTATATTTTATTCACTACTCTTGTTGCCGATAAAGAAACTGTCAAACTGTATTAAATAATTCCACATGTAAACACTAATATTTAATAGAAGGTTGAACTGAGGGACGCCTGATTATTAAAAAAAATCTTGGAGGTTAGCGCATCAACATCCACTGGTCGCCTGGGTGCTAAGTTCTAATTAATGCCAACATAACCTAGCTCAACTTAACCTGTATACTAGCACTGTGGTTAGGTTAGACTCGGGCCTATTAGGACTTAAACCCATTTGACTGCAAACAC
>NW_024745420.1:0-8551 GCF_018991925.1 Homarus americanus | reverse complement strand
ACTCCCAGGTACATCTCTGACACTCCCAGGTACACCTCTGACACTGCCAGGTGTATGATATATATGGACACAAAGTAGTGCCTTCAGCTGTATATTGTTATATTACTATTATTAATTATGTATAGTAAAGTATTACAGAACATGTATTAATTCTATGTAATATTCTATTTATTGTGCACCATATTATGTATATAAATTATCATATTTATACTTTATGTATTGAGCTTGTGAATGCTGGCATCTGTATAGGCCAGCGCGTAGTAATACATGGATAGATGTAGAGGTAGTTAAGACCGAGTCCTGGTGGTGTGCCCACAGGCTTCCTGCGTCCTACTGTAATATATCTCCCGTACGAGAATAGAACCTACTTTTAAAGACAACAAGTGTTTGTATATACCCTCAGTAATATAGAACATTCTTTGGGTATCTGGCAATACGCTAGATGGCGCAGTGAGTATTTCTCAGTGAGATACAGTGGACCAAGCCTTCCCCGGACTCTCTTAATGGCGTCTCTTCCACTTCAGCCGACAGCAAGACTACTACAAGCCTCTAGACTTACAGTGTTGTGAAGTGCTATGCTGTGTACAGTGCTATGCTGTGAAGTGAAGTGTTTTGTGAAGTGCTGTGCTGTGTATTTTAATCATAATTGTCTGTGCAAGTTGCGGTCAGCTGACTAAGGGAGCGACCCGACAGTACGTGCTCTCCCGTCTCTGGTCTGAGGGTGACTGAGGAGCTAGCGCGACGCTGGCCACTCGCTCCTACGTCTGGCAGCGCGCCAAGTCTCTCCCCTCCCGCCAGACACACACACACACACACGCATTCACCTTATATTTCTGGTGACTTACTTGAGACTTCTGTAATTCTGCGCATAGATTACGAGGGGCTGACCCGATCTTTTGCACAGATAGAGTATAGAAGCAGTCGGCATGTCTCACAGGGATCAAAACGATACCCTGGACGATGGAGTTACGAGTTTTAGTGTGGGAGACCTCTCCCCACCCATGCTCACACCCCACACTCCCCACAGTGACAACGCCGAGTCACCCACAGAATCTCCTCGCTCGTCGCGAGCCAGCTCTCCTGCGATGCATGCGTCCACAGATCTCCTTCAACTGATAAAGTGGATGGAAACTTCTCGACGCCAGGACGATATGGCAAGGAGAGAAGAGGAAGAAATTAGGTACAAAGAGTCTGAAAGACGACGCCACAAAGAGGAACAAACACGCAGAGAACTCGAAGACATACGTAGAAGTGAGGATGACCTTAGAAGACAGGAGGATCAAGCCAGATTTGAAGCTTTGATTTCTCTGTTAGCCTCCCCACAACGTTCTACCGTACAAGATTCGTCTGCTACAACTGATGTTGATGCGACTAGAGGTACTGGTACCTCATTTCCCAGAGTCGGAACAACACCTCAAAAGGCTGCAGTACAGACGCCTCCCTCTCTGATGTCTGACGCTTCTTATCAGATGTTTCGGGAATGGCGTCGACGTTGGCAGGACTACGCAACAATGGTTGACTTGTCCAGTTTATCACAGCCGAAACAAATGATCCAGCTTCGTATGTGCTTGTCCTTAGAGACACAACGTACTCTCGAGTACACACTTCAAGTGCCTCCTACGACAACTCTGACGGTAGAGGCCGTGCTCGACACGTTGCAGGAACACGTCAAGGGACAGCGCAACGAAGCACTCAGGAGAAGACAACTCCTACAATGTAAACAGCTTGAGGGAGAATCTTTTGACGCGTTTTTTGTAAGGCTCAAAAGGTGTTCAGAAGAAGTTGATGTTTGTCCCGGACATTCTCAAGTCTGTGAAGAGACACAACTTAAGACGATCATTTTAACGGGTGTCCGAGATGAAGAGCTAGTTCAGCGTCTCATTTCCCTCGACCCCACTTCCTCCCTTCAAGATGTTGTTACGAAATGTCGAGCGTACGAGGCCGCCAGGTGTGCGACTTCAGCTTTACGCTCACAGCCTGACCAGGTGAGGGCAGTGTCTTCCTACAGAAAGGGTAAGAAGCAGCAAGGTAACCCCACCCCTCACCCTCCAGCTACACCTTCAGCAGCAGTTTTGTGTAACAGCTGTGCGAGACAGCATAATGCCTCCCAGTGCCCAGCTGCTCAAAGCGTGTGCAGAAGTTGCGACCGCCAGGGTCACTGGGCTTATACAGTCAAGTGCCCTGCTAGCAAAGTTCAGTGTAGACTTTGTAGTCGTGTGGGCCATTATGACAAATGTTGTCGTAAGAAGACACATAAAGGACGCCACCTAGGATCCAAGAAGTCATCCTCAGGTAGTGCTGGCGCGCCCCCTCCTTCTGGCAAGCATCAAGACGCTGTGTCCAGTCGTTCCTGCCGTCGTGTACGTAGTTCCACAGACACGACGCCCCAGCACATCAATGTCGTCATTTCTTACGGTAACTCGTCATCCAGTCTTCAGATGTTACCTGACACCGGTGCTGACGTCTCATTAATTGGTCCACAACATTTAGCAAGTTTGGGAATACCCCGGAGCAACCTACAGCCCCCTCCTCAGACAACGAAACTGACGGCTGATGGTTCCAAGATGGCTCCAGCGTTGGGATCTTTCTGGGCTACCCTTACCTTTGGTAAGCAGTCTTGCTCAGCCCGGATTGATGTTCATAATGGTATCCCGACTCCGCTTTTATCATATGGCCATTGTCAGGAATTGGCCATTATTTCCAAGGAATTCCCTAAACCTATCTTAAAGGTCACCCATGTCAACAGGTTGAAGGAATTCCCTATCTCTACTAACACGTCCCCTTCTGACGCAAGAGCTTACCTTCTCAAGGAGTTTGCTGACGTGTTGGTTAATAAGAAATCTTTAGGATCCACACCACTCAAGCCAATGGTGGGTCCACCTATGAAGATTCATCTTAAGGATGGTGCTACACCTTTTGCCATCCAGACCCCTCGTTTGATTCCTCATGCCTACAAGGAGCTAGTTAGACAAGAACTTGACTCCATGGTTGCTCAGGGAATCATCAAACCGGCCGGAGACGAACCTTCACCTTGGTGCCACCCTCTCGTCCCCGTCGCCAAACCTCGTGGTGGAGTACGGATCACCACCGATCTGTCAAAACTTAACCAGCAAGTTTCCCGTCCAGCCCACCCTTCACCCACACCCTTCGCAGCTGTTTGAAGTGTGGACCCGAAGGCGAAGTTTTTACAACTATGGACGCCTTATGTGGTTATTGGCAGATCGAGTTGGCCGAGGAAGACCAACACTTGACTACATTCATCACACCATTTGGAAGATACCAGTATTGCAGAGGCCCCATGGGATTTGCCGCTACGGGCGATGCCTTCTGTCAACGTGGTGACGCGGCCCTTCAAGGAGTCACGAATTGTGTCAAGGTGGTTGATGATATCTTACTCCACGACGAAGACTACTGTGCCCACCTCTCCCGGATATATGAAGTTCTCACCAGATGTCGAAAGTACGGGATTACCCTCAACGCTGACAAGTTTGTAGTCGCCGCTCCATCAGTGAACTTCTGTGGGTACAACCTCTCAGCATCAGGCATCGCAGCTGACCCGGAGAAAGTAAGTGGAATAAGGGATTTTCCAACCCCTGCCAATCTGACAGACCTCCGTTCTTTTTTAGGTCTGGTCAATCAGCTGGCTGAATTCACACCTGACATCTCCGCCGCAGCCCAGCCGTTACGCCCCCTGCTGAGCCCCAGGAGGACATTCCTGTGGACCCCAGATCATCAAGAGGCCTTCCAGCGAGTTAAGCAGGCCCTTGTGAGTCCACCTGTCCTCGCCTGTTACGACCCAGCCCTACCCACCGTCCTCCAGACTGACGCCTCCAGACTCTACGGCGTTGGTTACGCCCTTCTGCAGGACCATGGCGGTGGACAACTCCGCTTAATTCAGTGTGGATCCCGGTTCCTGACGGACGCTGAGACCCGATATGCCACGATTGAGCTGGAGATGTTGGCTGTTGTCTGGGCGATGGCGAAGTGCCGTTTCTACCTGATAGGACTTCAGCACTTCACCCTCTTCACGGATCATCGCCCCCTTATACCTATAATCAATCACTACTCTTTGGATGCAGTAGAAAATCCTCGCCTTCAACGTCTGAAAGAGAAGCTCTCGCCTTATCTCTTCACGGCTGTGTGGCGTGCGGGTAAGCTGTTGTGCATCCCGGATGCCCTGTCCCGCGCCCCCGTCAGTCGCCCCACCCCAGAGGACGAGATGTTGTGTTCTACAGCTGCTGCATCCCTCAAGTCAGTGGTTTCATTGAAGGCCGTCTTCACATCAGAAGAGTCTACAGCACCGGATGCAGACAAGACTCTTGAAGATCTCCGCACCGCAGCCCGGGCCGACCCTTCCTACATCCGGCTCGTCGACTGTGTGTCTCAGGGATTTCCATCTAACCGATACGACCTTCATGAATCGCTACTCCCGTACTGGAAAATACGCGAGGACCTCTATTGTGATGGAGACCTCGTCTTGTATGGTCCACGAGTAGTTATTCCTGCTGCCCTACGCCGCCGTACCTTGGCCCGCCTTCACGACAGCCATCGAGGAGTGGAGGCCACCAAGCGACGGGCGAAGCAGACTGTATTTTGGCCCGGAATCAACGCGGACATTGCAAGTACCGTCCGTGCCTGTGAACCGTGCCAGATTCTGCAACCTAGCCAGCAACAGGAACCTTTAATGTGCGACGATAACCCTTCAAGACCCTTCGAGTCTGTGTCGGCCGATTTCTTTGCAGTTGCAGGGAAGTCCTTCCTCGTCATTGCCGACCGACTGTCTGGATGGCCTGTTGTCGTCCCCTGTGGTAGTGATACAACGGCTACTGCTACCATCCGGAGCTTCAGGCATTACTTCAGAGAAGTTGGTGTTCCCCTCCGCCTCAGGACTGATGGAGGACCCCAGTTCACCAGCCACGAGTTCCGGGACTTCATGGACCGTTGGGGAGTCCGTCATGTCGTGACCTCGCCCCACTACCCCCAGGCGAATGGACACGCTGAAGCCGCAGTCAAGATTGTGAAACACCTGATCCTTAAGGTGTCACCCTCAGGAAATATCGACTGCGAGGACTTCGATCGAGGTTTGTTGGAGTTACGCAACACCCCGAACTTCACCGGACGCTCCCCAGCCCAGGTTCTATACGGACATCATCTCAGGTCTTGTGTTCCTGCCCACCCGAAGTCTTTTTCTCAAGAGTGGCAGGCCAAGACTGAAGAATGTGACCGCCGTGCAGCAGAACGAGCCGCAGATGTCGCTGCTCGGTACGACTGTCATGCCCGCCCCCTTCCCAGGTTGAGTATCGGCCAGCAGATCAGGATTCAAGATCCGGTATCTCACCGCTGGGACAAGGTTGGGGTTGTTATGGGTATTGGCCGGTCCAGGGACTACCAAGTGCGTCTTCCTAGTGGTAGAGTATGGTGGAGGAACCGTCGTTTCCTCCGACCTGTGGAGCTGCCTAGTGTTGACCCCTCCCCAGTTGAGTCCCCTAATGTTGATGTCTCTAAAGTAAATCCATCCCCACCTTGTGTTTCTGCCCCAGTACTCCGCAGGTCCGAGCGACTCAGAAACAAAAGGTCCGCTCAAGATGAAACTATGAGGGTATAGGGGGGAGGGAGGTGTATGATATATATGGACACAAAGTAGTACCTTCAGCTGTATATTGTTATATTACTATTATTAATTATGTATAGTAAAGTATTACAGAACATGTATTAATTCTATGTAATATTCTATTTATTGTGCACCATATTATGTATATAAATTATCATATTTATACTTTATGTATTGAGCTTGTGAATGCTGGCATCTGTATAGGCCAGCGCGTAGTAATACATAGATAGATGTAGAGGTAGTTAAGACCGAGTCCTGGTGGCGTGCCCACAGGCTTCCTGCGTCCTACTGTAATATATCTCCCGTACGAGAATAGAACCTACTTTTAAAGACAACAAGTGTTTGTATATACCCTCAGTAATATAGAACATTCTTTGTGTATCTGGCAATACGCTAGACCAGGTACATCCCAGATACTCCCAGGTACACCTCCGACACTCCCAGGTACACCTCTGACACTCCCTGGTATACCTCTGACACTCCCAGGTACACCTCTGACACTCCCAGGTACACTTCTGACACTCCCAGGTACACCTCTGACACTCCCAGGTGCTCCACCCCAGCATTCCCTGGTGCCACACCTCCTGACCTCCCCAGGTACACCTCTGACCTCCCCATTGCACCTCCCTAACACTCCAGGGTACTCAAGTGGCCTCCCTGGTACACCTGAGCACTCCCCAGGTACCACACCAGACACTCCCCAGGTACACTTCTCTCTCCTTTCATGGCACACCTCTGACACTCCTAGGTACTCCTCTGTCACTCCCTAATACACCTCTAACACTCCCAGGTGCACCGCTGACACTGTCAGTTACACCTCAGACAATGCCAGGTACACCTCAGACACAGCCAGGTACACCTCAGACACTCCAACACCTCAGACACTCCAAGGTTCACCTCTGACACTCCCAAGTGCACCTCTGACACTCCTAGGCACACGTCTGACACTCCCAGGTACACCTCCGACACTCCCAGGTACACTTCTCACACTCCCAGGTACACCTCCAACACTCCCAGGTACATCGCTGACACTCCCAGATACACCTCTGACACTCCCAAGTACACCTCTGACATTCCCTGGTATACCTCCGACACTCCCAGGTCCACCTCCGACACTCCCAGGTACACTTCTCACACTCCCAGGTACACCTCCGACACACCCAGGTACACCGCTGACACTCCCAGGTACACCTCTGACACTCCCAGGTACACCTCTGACAGTCCCAGGTACTCCTGTGACACTCCCTGGTACTTCTCTGACACTCCCAGGTACACCTCAAACACTCCCAGGTACACCTCAGACACAGCCAGGTACACCTGAGACACTCCCAGGTACACCTCAGACACTCCAAGGTTCACCTCTGACACTCCCAAGTGCACCTCTGACACTCCTAGGCACACGTCTGATACTCCCAGGTACACCTCAGACACTCCCAGGTACATCGCTGACACTCCCAGATACACCTCTGACACTCCCAAGTACACCTCTGACATTCCCAGATACACCTCTGATATTCCTAGGTACACCTCCTATATTCCCAGGTACACCTCCGATATTCCAAGGTACACCTCTGATACTCTCAGGTACACCTTTGAGACTCACAGGGACTCCACTGACACTCCCTGGTACACCTCTGACAATCCCAGTTACACCTCCGACACTCCAAGTTACACCCCTGACACTCCCAGGTACACCTCTGACACTCCCAGGTATACCTCTGATACTCCCAGGTACACCTCTGACACTCCCAGGTACACCTCCTGACACTCCCAGGTACTCTCTGACACTCTGTTTCACCTCCTGGGAGACTCCAGGGTACACCTCACAACCTCCCAGGTACACCTCCCGATATTCCAGGTACACCTCCGATACTCCCAGGTACACCTTTGAGACTCCCCCGTTGCTTCACTGACACCCCTGGTATGCCTCTGACATTCCCAGGCCACGCCTCCTGACACTCCCAGGTACACCTCTGTTATTCCCAGGAACACCTCCGACACTCCCAGGTCCGCCTCCGACACTCGCAGGTACAACTTCGACACTCCCTGGTACACCTCGGACACTCCCAGGTACACCTCTGACACTCCTAGGTACACCTCTGACACTCCCAGGTACACCTCTAACACTCCCATGTACACCTTTGACACTCCCAGGTACAGCTCTGACACTCCCAGGTACACCTCTGACAGTCCCAGGTACTCCAATGACATTCCGTGGTACACCTCTGACACTCCCAGGTACACGTCCGACACTCCCAGATACACCTCTGACACTCCCAGGTACACCTCTGACACTCCCAGGTACCTCTGGCCTCCCAGGTACTACCTCTGACACTCGAGGTGCACCTCTGGCCACTCCAGGTACACCTCCGACCTCCCAGGAACACTTCTCACCTCCCAGGTACACCTCCGACACTCCCAGGTACACCTCTGACACTCCCAGTTAAACTTCTCACACTTCTAGTTACACCTCCGACACTAACAGGTACAACTCCGAAACTCCCAGGTAAACCTCCGATACTCCTAGGTACACCTCTCACACTCCCAAGTACACCTCTGACACTCCCAGGTACTCCTGTGACACTCTCAGGTACATCTCTGACACTCCCAGGTACACCTCCGATATTCCCAGGGACACCTCCGACACTCCCAGGTACACTTCTTACACTCCCAAGTACACCTCTGACACTCCCAGGTACACCCCAGACACTCCCAGGTACACTTCTCACACTCACAGGTACACCTCCGACACTCCCAAGTACACCTCTGACACTTCCAGGTACACCTCCGACACTCCCAGGTACACCTCTGACACTCCCAGGTGCACCTTTGACATTCCCATGTACTCCACTGACATTCCGTGGTACACATCTCACACTCCCAGGTACACCGCTGACACTGCCAGATACACCTCCGACACTCCCAGGAACACCTCCGACA
>NW_024745419.1:0-3976 GCF_018991925.1 Homarus americanus | reverse complement strand
TGAATTTGTTTTACTCGATCAGGGGACTTTGTTATACTCGATCAGGAGACTTTCTTATACTCGATGAGGGGACTTTTTATCCTCGATCAGTGGAATTTGTTATACTCGATCAGGGGACTTTAATATGCTCGATCAGAGGACTTTGCTATACTTGATCAGGGGGCTTTGTTATACTCGATAAGGGGCATTTGTTATGCTCGATGAGGGGACTATGTTATTCTCGATTTGGGGAATTTGTTATACTTGATAAGGGGATAAGGGGCCTTTGTTGTACTCGATGACGGGACTTTGTTATACTCAATAAGGGGCCTTTATTACACTCGATCAGGGAACTTTGTTATACTTGATAAGGGGATAAGGGGCCTTTGTTATACTCGATCAGGGATCTTTGCTATACTCGTTCAGGGGGCTTTGTTATACTCGGTCAGGTGACTTTGGAATACTCGATGAGGGGGCTTTGTTATACTCTATCAGGGGACTTTGTTATACTCGATCACAGACCTTTTGTTTGGCGTGGCCGCTCGATGAGGGGGCTTTGTTATACTCTATCAGGGGACTTTGCTATACTCAATCAGGGAAGTTTGTTATACTCTATCAGGGGACTTTGTTATACTCGATCAGGGATCTTTGTTATACTCGTTGTGGGGGCTTTGTTATACTCGGTCAGGTGACTTTGTTATACTCGATGGAAATTTTATTATACTTGATCAGGGGACTTTGTTATACTCGATCACGGGCCTTTGTTGTACTCGATGAGGGGCCTTTGTTATACTCGATAAGGAGCCTTTGTTATACTCGATGAGGGGACTTTGTTATACTCGATCAGGGGAATTTGATATACTCGATCAGGGGACTTTGTTATACTCGATGAGCGGACTTTGTTATACACGGTCAGGGGGCTTTGTTGCACTCGATCAGGGTCCTTTTTTATACTCGATAAGGGGCCATTGTTATACTCGATCTGGGACATTGTTATACTCGATAAGGGGACTTTGTTATACTCGATGAGGGTGCTTTGTTATACTCGATCAGGGGACTCTGTTTTACTCTATTAGGGGACTTTGTTATATTCGATTAGGGGTCTTTGTTATACTCGACCAGGGGACTTTGTTATTCTCGATCAGGGGACTTTGCTATGCTCGATCAAGGGGCTTTGTTATACTCGATGAGGGGCCTTTGTTTTACTCGATTAGAGGTCTTTGTTATACTCGATAAGGGGCCTTTGTTGTACTCGATGAGGGGCCTTTGTTATACTCGATTAGGGATCTTTGTTATTCTCGTTCAGGTGACTTTGTTATACTCGATGAGGGGGCTTTGTTATACTCTATGAGGGGACTTCGTTATACTCGATAAGGGGACTTTAATATACTCGATCAGGGGACTTTGTTATACTCGTTCAGTGGACTTTGCTATACTCGTTCAGGGGACTTTATTATACTCGATCAGGGATCGTTGTTATACTCGTTCAGGGGGCTTTGTTATACTCGGTCAGGTGACTTTGTTATACACGATGAGGGGGCTTTGTTATACTCTATCAAGGGACTGTGTTATATTCGATTAGGGGACTTTGTTATACTCGATCATGGGACTTTGTTATACCCGATCAGATGACTTTGTTTTACTCGATCAAGGGGCTTTGTTATACTCGATTAGGGGACTTTGTTATACTTGATCAGGGGTCTTTGTTATACTCGATCAGTGGACTTTGATATACTCGATAAGGGGACTTTGTTATACTCGATCAGGGGGCTTTGTTATACTCTATCAGGGGACTTTGTTATACGCGATCAGGAGACTTTCTTGTTCTCAATCAGGGGAATTTGCTATTCTCGATGAGGGGGCTTTGTTATACTCGATACAGTGGACTTTGTTATACTCGATCAGGGGACTTTGTTATACTCGATCAGGGGACTTTCTTACACTCGATCAGGGGAATTTGTTATTTTCGATGAGGGGGCGTTGTTATACTCGATACAGTGGACTTTGTTATACTCGATCAGTGGACTCTGTTATACTCGATCAGGTGACTTTGTTATACTCGATCAGGGGCCTTTGATATACTCGATTAGGGGGCTTTGTTATACTTGATCAGGGGCCTTTGTTGTACTCGATGAGGGGCCTTTGTTATACTCGATAAGGGACTTTTGTTATACTCGATAAGGGACTTTTGGCCCTAATACCTCGATCGAGGACTTTATTTATATCATCGAAGGACTTTTGTTATACTCATTTAAAGACTTTATTACACTCGATCAGAGACTTTGTTATATACTCGATCTAAGTGGCTTTGTTATACTCGTCGAGCACTCATTGCTCGATTAGTAGCCTTTGGTATACTCCGTCAGGGACTTTTGTTATACTCGATCAGGGACTTTTGTTAACTTCGATAAAGAAGCCTTTATTTATATTCGATGAGAGCACTGTTATACTCGATCGAGGACTTTATTGCGCACTCTTTCAATCAGAAGTTTTGTTTTCTCAAATCCAGGAAACTTTGTTACTCGATCTAGAACGCTGTTATACTCGATAAAGGGCCATTGTCTCATACTCGATCAGGACTTTGACCCTTACTCGATAAGGGACTGTTATACTCGACCAGGGGGCTTTTTTATACTCGATCAGGGGGCTTTGTTATACTCGATCAAAGGGCTTTGTTATACTCGATCAGGGGACTTTGTTATACTCATTAAGTAGAACTTTGTTATCTCGATCAGAGACTTTGTTATTCTCGACCAGGACCTTTGTTGTACCTCGATGAAGACGCATTTGTATCGATTAGGAACGCTGTTATACTTGATCAGGGCCCTTTGTTATACTCGATCAGGGGGCTTTGTTATACTCGATGAGGGGGCGTTGTTATACTTGATTAGTGGACTTTGTTATACCCGATCAGTGGACTTTGTTATACTCGATCTGGGGACTTTGTTATACTCGATCAGGTGACTTTGTTATACTCGATTAGGGGACTTTGTTATACTCGATTAGGGGGCTTTGCTATACTTGATTAGGGGCCTTTGTTGTATTCGATGAGGGGCCTTTGTTATACTCGATAAGGGACTTTTGTTATACTCAATAAGGGACTTTTGTTATACTCGATCAGGGAAATTTGTTATACTAGATCAGGGGACTTTGTTATACTCGATCAGGGGATTTTGTTATACTCGATTTTGGAACTTTGTTATACTCGATCAGGGGACTTTGTTATACTCGATAAGGGACTTTTGTTATACTCGATGAGGGGCTTTGTTATACCTGATCAGGGGACTTTGCTATACTTGATGAGGGGCCTTTGTTATACTCGTTCAGGGGAATATGTTGTACTTGATCAGGGGACGTTGTTATACTCGATCAGGGGACTTTGTTATACTCGATTAGGGAACTTTGTTATACTCGATCAGGGTACTTTGTTATACTCGATCAGGGGACATTAATATACTTGATCAGGTGACTTTGCTATACTCGATGAGGGGCCTTTGTAATACTCGATCAGGGGCCTTTGTTATACTCGATGAGGGGACTTTGTTATACTCGATCAGGGGACTTTGTTATAGTTGATCAGGGCAGATCAGTGGACTTTGTTATACTCGATCAGGGGGCTTTGTTATACTAGATTAGTGGACTTTGTTATACTCGATAAGGGGACTTTAATATACTCGATCAGGGGACTTTGTTATACTCGATCAGGGGGCTTTGTTATACTCTATCAGGAGACTTTGTTATACGCGATCAGGAGACTTTCTTATTCTCAATCAGGGAACTTTGTTATACTGGATGAGTGGACTTTGTTATACTCGATCAGGGAATTTAATATACTCGATCAGGGGAATTTGCTATTCTCGATGAGTTGGCGTTGTTATACTCGATCAGTGGACTTTGTTATACTCGATCAGGGGACTTTGTTATACTCTATCAGGAGACTTTGTTATACGCGATCAGGAGACTTTCTTATTCTCAATCAGGGGACTTTGTTATACTG
>NW_024745418.1:0-29153 GCF_018991925.1 Homarus americanus | reverse complement strand
TCCCCAGGCACATCTCTGACACCTATACACCTGTACCCCAGGCACACTCTCACACACCTAAGCACACCTCTTAGACCGAGTACTACTCTGTCACTCCCTGATACACCCCAACACTTGCACACCGCTGACACTCCAGGCACACTGCTGACACTGCTGGTGGCACACTCCCCAGACACACCTCAGCCACTGCATGCCCCCAGACACCCTGGTGTAAACCCTCAGATACACCAAGGTGCACCCTCTCTGACCCCAAGTGCAACTCTGACACTCCCAGGCACACCCCTGAGACCCCAGGCACCCACTGACACCCCAGGCACACTTCACACCCCTGTGCACTCCTCTGACACCTGCTGCACACCTCTGGACACTCCAGGGCACACCCCCACACTCCCAGGCAGCACCCCTTCACTCCCCTGCCTCCCCTGACACTGGTGTACACCCTCAGACACTCCCAGGAACACTCACACTCCCAGGTACACCCTGACACCCCAGACATGTCTCAGATTAATTCCCCAGGTGCCACCTCTGATATTCCCAGCAGGCACTCAACTGACACTCCCTGGTACACCCCTGACAATTCCCCAGGCACATCTCTCACACCTGGTGCGTACACCCCAGACACCCCCAGGCCACTTCTCACAATAACCCCACACACCCTCTGACACCCCTGTACCACTCCCACACCTGACACACCTCAAATAGACCTGGCACACAGGCTGACACCCCAGGCACAATCTGCTGGACACTGCCAGGCACACCCCAGACACTGCCAAGCACACCCCAGAACAATGCAAGGCACACCTCTGCATTCCAGGTACACCCCAGATACAAGGTGCAGTTCCCGACACTCTGAAAGCACCTCTGACACTCCCAAGCACACACCTCTGACACGCCCAGGTACTCCACTGACACTCCCCAGGCACATTTCACACTCCCAGCAGTTCCTGACACCCAAGGTACACCTCTGACACTCCAGGGTACAACCCCTGACACCCAGGTACACCTCTTTCACCCCTGGGTTCTCCCCACACTCCCCAGGTACACCTCTCAGGATTAGTTCGAGGAACACCTCAGACACTCTAGGTACACCTCTCATACCCCAGAGATACACTTTCAGACACCTTGTGCACACCTCCCTGTGTCTCCCCACACTCCCAAAGTTCTCTCCCAGACACTCCCCAAGTATTCTCTGACAGTCCCAGGCACACCTCAGACACTCCCCAGGCACACCCCCAGACACTCCCCTGACATTCAGGCACACCCCTGACACTGCACCGCTGAAACTGCCAGGTACACTTCAGACACCTCCCAGAACACCTGACACCCCAGGCACACTTCCTCACACTCCTGCACACCTCCACACTCCCCAGGCATGCCTGACACCCTAAGCACACCTCTGACACTGCAGGGCACACCCTGACATTCCTGGTGCACACCTCACACCCCAGGCACACCCCTGACACTCCTGAGCACTTCACAGTCCCAGGCATGCACTCACAGGCACTCCACTGACATTCCCTGGCACACCCTCTGACACTCCCCATGTACACGTCCGGCACCCCAGGATACGCCTCTGACACTCCCCAGGTACAGCCTGACACCCAGGCACACCCTGACACCCCAGGCACCCACCTGACACTCCCTGCACACCCTGACACTTCAGGCATGAGTCCCCTGACACCCCAGGCACACCCCACACCTGCACACCCCCTCACACACCTGCTACACCGACACTTCTAGGTACTCACTTCCACACCCCTGATACACCCCCCACCACTCCCAGGTACACCGCCGAGCACTCCCAGGCACACTGACACTGCCAGGCACACCCCAGACACTGCCAAAGCACACCTCAGACAACGGCAAGGCACACCCCAGACATCCCAGGTACACCCTCAGATACACCCAGCACTGGACACTCCCCAAGTGTCTCCTGTCTTCAGGCACACCTCTGACACTCTGAGTACCCACTGACACTCCCCAGTACACTTCTCACACTCCAGGCACTCTCTTGACACCCAAGGCACACCCTGACTCCAGGGCACACTCTCTGACACTCCCCAGTACACCTCTTTTCACCCCTGGCCCCTCCCCTCACACTCCCCAGGCACACACTCAGACACTCAGAACACCAGACACCCAGGCATGTCTCTGACACCCCAGAACACCCTCACATCCTGACACACCTCACACCCACAAGTACACCCTGACACCCCCAGACCCCAGACACTCCAGGCACAACAATCACACCCAGGCACACCTCCACACTCCCAGGCACAACTCAACACTCCCAGGCACACACATCTGACACCCCAGGCACACGCCCCACCAGGCAACCCCTGACACACCCACACACCCTGCACACCCCAGGCACCACACCATGCACACCCTAGACACCCCAAGCCAATGACCCAGGCACCCCCTGACCCCACACCCAGGCACAACCACACACTCCTGTGTACACCCCAGACACTCCCAGGCACCACTGACAATCCAGCCACACCCCCTGACACCCCAGCACACCTTGACACCCAGGCACACCCAGACACCCCAGGCACACCCCCCACACACCCAAGCACCCTGACACCCCTAGGTACTACTCTGTCACCCCTGATGTTCCCTCTCAATTCCCCAGGTACACTGCTGACACTCCCAGGCACACCGCCGACACTGCTGGTGGCACACCCTGTGACACTGCCAAGCACACCTCCCTTGCACTGCAAGGTACACCCCCAGACACTCCCCAGGCACACCTTGATACACCAGCACCCTGACACCCCAAGTGCACCTCTGACACTCCCCAGGCACACTCTGAGCACTCCTGTGGCACTCCACTGACACTCCCAGGCACACTTCTCACACCAGCACACCTCTGACACCCAGGGTACCCCTCTGACACTCCCCACAGGCACACCCTTTCACTCCTGGTTCTCCCTGACACTCCAGGCACACCCCAGAGCAGTTCCCCAGGAACACCCTCAGACACCCCAGGCACATCTCTGGACACTCCCAGATACACCCCAGACATTCTGGTGCACACTGACACCTTGGTGCATACCCTGACACTCCCCAGGCACACCCCAGACACCTCAGGCATAGTTCTCACACTGCAGGCATACCTCCGACACCCCAGTACAACTCTGACAGGCCCCAGGCACACCCTCTGACACTCTAGGCACACCTCTCTCACCTGAGGCACACCTCTGACACCCCAGGCACACCCCTGACACTCCCAGGCACCCCACTGACATTCCGTGTACACCTTGACACTCCCCATGCACACCCCAGACACCCCAGCACACCGGCATCCCAGGCACACCCCCAGACACTCTCACATGCACACTTCTCACACTGCAGGCACACCTTCGACACCAGATACAACCCCTGACACCCCATGCACACCCTGACACTCCCCAGGCACACCCCTGACCTCCCAGGCACACCTCTGACACTCCAATGCACACCTCTGACACCCAGTACCCACTGACATCTGCACACCTCTGACACCCCATGCACAGCCTGACACCCCAATGCACCTTGACACCCCAGGCACACCCCTGACACCCCAGGCACACCCCTGACCCCTGCACTCCACGACACCCACATGCCACCCCACACACCATGCACACCACCACACCCCAGGCACACCTCTGCACACCCCCAGGCACTACCTCTGCTCAACCCTGACACACCCCACACTCCCCAGGCACACCGGTGACACCCCAGGCCACCGCTGCAGGCACCCCCAGACACACTCCAGGCACACCTCACACTCGCACGCACACCTCTGACACTTCCCAGTACACCTCTGACACTAAGCACACCCTGACACTCCCAGGCACACCTGACACTCCAAGCACCCACTACATCCGTGGTACACCTTGACACCCCTAGCAGCCACACCACTGAACCTGCCAGGCACACCTCCGACACCCCCAGAACCACCTGACACTCAGGCACACCCCACACCCCCATGCACACCTCCGACACCCCAGGCACACCTCTGACACCCCAGGCACACCCCCTGACACCCAGGCACCCCTGAAACCCCAGGCACACCTCTGACACTCCCAACACACCCCTGACACTCCCCAGGCATACCTCTGACACTCCCAGGCACACCCTGACACTGCCAGGCACCCACTGACATCCCCTGGCACACCCTGACACCCCAGGCACACGTCCGACCACTCCCCAGATACACCTCCTGACACTCCCATGACAGCCTGACACCCAGGCACACCTCCTGACCACACTCACAGGTACCCACACACTCCCTGGCACACCTCACACCCCAGCACCTCTGACACCAGGCACAACCCAGACACCACCAACCCCAGACAACCCCATGCACACCCCAGACACCTCATGTCAATTTCACACCTCGAGCCACAACTGACAACCCAGGACACACCCTGACAATCCCCAGCACACCCCACACTCCCAGGCACACCTCCCTGACATTCCATGCACACCTCTGACAATCAGGCACACCCTGACACTCCCAGGCACACCTCTCACACCCCAGGCACACCCCTGACACTCTAGTACCCCTGTCACCCCTGATACACCTTAACACTCCTGCGACACACCACACACTCCAGGCACACGCCGCTGACACTGCCAGGCACACACATCAGACAGTTTCAGCACAGTTCTCACACCTCCGCAGGCACACCGACACCCCCAGGCACACCCTGACACCCCCAGGCACACCCTCTGACAATCAGGCACACCTCTGACACTCCCAGGCACACCTCTGACAACTCCCCATGCACAACTCCTGACACTTTGTACCCACCGACATCTCCCGTGGCACACCCTTGACACCCACCCCAGGCACAACCGCTGAAACCGCCATACACCTCCACACCCAGAACACCTCCGATCACCCAGCACACTTTACAATCCCCAGGCACACCTTCGACACCCCAGACCACACTCCCAGGCACACCTCTGACACCCCAAGGCACAACTCTGACTCCCCAGCACACACCCCTGACACCTCCTGCACACCCCTGACACTCCCCAGGCACTCCACCACATCCCGTGGTACACTGACACCCCCAGGCACAGCCTGACACTCCCAATGCACCTTGACACCCCAGCACACTCCATAACCCAGGCACACCCCCTGACACCCAAGGTAACTCCACTGACACCCCCAGACACACCCCAGACACCCCAGGCACACCACCACACTCCAGCACACCCCTGACACTTTGCACCTCTGCTCAAATCCCTGACACACAACACCCCAGGCACAACGGGACACCCAGCACCGCAGACACCGCCAGGCACACCCCAGACACACCAGGCACAGCTCCACACCTGCACACCCTCTGACACCCTAGGCACACCTCTGACACTCGAGGCACACCCTGACACACCCAGCACCCTGACACCCCAGGCACTCCACCGACATTCCTGCACACCTTGACACCCCCATGCACACACCAACCTGCCATGCACACCCCTGACACTCCCCAGAAACACCTGACACTCCCAGGCACACCCCACACCCCCATGCACACCTGACACTCCCCAGGCACACCCCACACCCCAGGCACACCTCTGACACCCAGGGCAAATCTCTGAAACCCCAGTACACCTCTGACACACCCCATGCACACCTCTGACACTCCCCAGGCATACCTCTGACACCCCAGCACACCTCTGACACCCCCAGGCACCCACTGACATTCCCAGGCACCCCTGACACCCCAGGCCACGTCCGACACCCAGACACCCCACACTCCCCATGCACAGCCCTGACACCTGCACACCCCTGACACCCCCAGGCACTCCACTGACAATCCCCACACCCCTGACCCCAGGCACACCTCTGACACCCCATGCACACCCCAGACACCCCAGGCAACAACCCAGCACACCCAGGCACACCCAAGACACCCCAGCAGCACACCACACACCCAGCCACACCTCCGACACCCCCAGGCACACCCCCCACACTCCAGGCACACCCCTGACACCCCCACACTCTGACATTCCCATGCACACCTCTGACACTCCAGGCACACCCTGACACCCAGGTACACTTCACACCCCTAGCACACCTCCTGACACTTCTAGGTACCTCTGTCACCCCCTGATACACCTTTAACACCCCAGAGAACACCATGCTGACACCCCCAGGCACACGCTGACACTACAGGCACACAGACAGTCCATGCACAGCTCCCCCACACCCCAGGCACCACCTGACACCCCAGGCACACCCCCACACCCCATGCACACCTACACTCCCCCAGGCACACCCCTGACACCCCAGGCACACCCTCACACCCCAGCAACCTCTGACAATTCCCCAGCATCCACTGACATCCAGCACACCTCTGACACCCCATGCACACCATGAAAACCAGGCACACTCCACACCCAAGGAACACCTCCTGATACTCCCCAGGTACACTTCTCACACCCCAGGCACACCTCCGACACCCAGGCACCCCCTGACACTCCAGGCACACCCCTGACACTGCAGGACACACCCCTGACATCCCCAGGACAACCTTCTGACACACCCCAGCACACCCTCTGACACTCCCAGGCATAAGCCCCACACTTGGCACACCTCTTGACACTGCAGTACTCCACTGACATTCCTGGGCCACACCCTGACACTCCCAGGTACAGCCGTCCGGCACCCAGACACGCCCCGACACCCCAGGCACACCTGACACCCCAGGCACATCTCTGACACTCCCCAGCACCCACACCCCCTGGTACACCCCCCGACACCCTCAGCACATCTCCGACACTCCCAGGCACACCCCAGACACTCCCCAGGCAACACACCCTAGGCACACCCCTGACACTACCAGGCACCTCTGTCCTGACACAACCCTCAACACTCTGCAGGCACACCTGACACCTGAGTACACCACACACTGGCACACCCCAGACACTCCCAGGCACACCCCTGACACTGCAAGGCACACCTCAGACACCCTGGTACACCTCAGACACCCGGCACCTCTGACACAATCCAAGTGCACCTGACACCCCAGGCACACCTCTGACACCTTGCACTGACACCCCCAGGACCCACCACACACCTGCACAATTTCACACTCCCAGGCATCCCAGGATCCCAGGCCGACACCCAGGCACACCCGACAATTCTAGGTACACCCCTTCACTCCCCAGGGTCTCCCATGACACTCCCCAGGCACACCCCAGACACCCAAGGAACACCCAGACACACCCCAGGCACACCCCTGACACCCCAGGCACACCTGCACCCAGGCACACCTCCCAACCCCAGGCACACCTCTCACACCCCAGAGTCTCCGACACCCCAGGCACTCCACACCCAGGCCACACCCAGGCACACCCCAGACACTCCCAGGCACACCCTCACATTCCCCAGGCACAATCCCTGACACCCCTGGACACACCCCACACCGGCACCTACCACACCCCTGGCACACCCCGACACCCTCAAGATCCCCACACCCCAGGCACACCCCAGACACCCCAGGCACACCCCCTCACACCCCAGGCACACCTCGGACCTAATCCCTGTCACCCCCTGACACACCTCTAACACCCCAGGCACACTGCGACACCCGGCACCCACCGACACCCCAGGCACACCCCTGACACTCCCTGGCACACTTCAGACACTCCCAGGCACACTCCTGACACTCCACAGGCACCCCAGACACCTTGGTGCACCCCCCTGACACCCAGACACCCCCTCCTGACACTCCAGGCACACCCTGACACTCCCAGGCACTCCAATGACACCCCTGGCACACACCCCTGACACACACCCCTGGACACTTGGACACCTCTGACACACCCCAGGCACACCTCAGACACCCCAGGCACCCCAGACACCCAGGCACACCCAAGACACTCCCAGGCACACTCTCACCTCGCAGGCACACTCCGACACTCCCAGGCACACCTCTGACACCCCAGGCACACTCTGACACTCCCAGGCCACCTCTGACTCCCCAGGCACACCTCTGACACCCCAGGCACCTCCTGACATCCCCCAGTACACACTGACACTCCGAGGTCCACCTCTGACACTCCCAGGCACACCCCTACACTAGGCACACCTCTGACACTCCCAAGGGAAACTCCACCACATCCTGCAGCACCTCTGACACTCCCCAGGCACACACCCAGACACTGCTGCAGCACCAATGACACTCCAGGGAACACCACACCCCAGGCACACTTCTACACCCCAGGCACATCTCCGACACTCCAGGGCACACCTCTGACCCCAGGCACACCTCTGACACCCCCCAGGCACACCTCTGACACTCCCAGGCTCCACGACATTCCGTACACCCTGACACCCCAGGCACACCGCTGACACTCCCCAGGCACACCTCTGACACCCCGGAACACCTCCAGCACCTCAGGCACACTTCTCACACCCCAGGTACACCTCTACACTCCCAGGCACTTCCACCCCTGACACACAACACCCCAGGCACACCTCTGACACCCCAGGCACACCGCCGACACTTCCAGGCACACTCTGACACCCCAGGCACAGCTTCTCACACTCGCAGGCACAAACCGACACTCCCAGGCACACCTCTGACACCCCAGGCACTTGACACTCCACGTACACCTGACACTCCAGGCACCTCTGACACTCCCAGGCACACCTCTGACACTCCCAGGTACTCCACTGACATTCCGTGGCACACCCTTTGACACTCCCAGGCACACCGCTGAAACTGCCAGGTACACCTCCGACACTCCTGAACACCTTGACACTCCCAGGCACACTCTCACACACCAGCACACCTCCGACACTCCCCAGGTACACCTCTGACACTCCCAGGTACACCCTCAGACATTCCCCAGGCACACCTTTGACACTCGCCAGGCACCCAATGGCATTCCCTGGTACACCCCTGACACTCCCAGGCACACCGCTGACACTGCCAGGTACACCCGACACCCCAGGAACACCTCCGTCACCCCAGGTACACTCCTGACACCCCAGGCACACCTCCACTCCCAGGTACACCCTGACACACCCAGGTAAACCTCCGACATTCTCAGGCACACCGCTGAAATGCCAGGTACACTTCAGACACTCTCAGGCACAGTTTCACAACCCGACACTCCCAGGTACAACTTGACACTCAGGACACCTCTGACACTACTAGGTACACCTCTGACACTCCCAGGTACACTTCTTCTACTCCCAGGCACACCTCCGACACTCCCAGGCACTTCTCTGATACCCCAGGCACATCTCCGACACTCTCAGGTACACCTCTGACACTCCCCAGGCACACCACAGACACTCCCAGGAACACCAACACTCCCCAGGTACACCTCCGACACTCCCAAGCACACCCCTGACACCCCAGCACCGACACCCCAGGCACACCCCAGACACTCCCCAGGCCACCTTGACACTGCAGGCACCACTGGCATTCCCCTGGCACACCTCTGACACTCCCAGGCACACCGCTGACACTGCCAGGCACACCTCCACACCCCAGGCACACCTCTGACACACCCAGGTACACCTCCGACACTCTCAGGTACACCGCTGACACTGCCAGGTACACCCCAGACACTCTCAGGTACAGTTCTCACACTCTGCAGGTGCACCTTTCGACACCTTCCAGGCACAACTCTGACACTCCCAGGGACACCTCTGACACTGAGGCACACCTGACACTCCCCAGGCACACATCTGACACTCCCAGGCACTCCACTGACATTCCGTGGTACACCTTGACACTCCCCAGGTACACCGCTGAAACCGCCAGGTACACCTCCGACACCCCAGGAACACTCCGACACCTGGTGCACACTTCTCACACTCCCGGCACACCTCCACACCCCAGGCACACCCCTGACACTCCCCAGGCACATTCTGACACCCAGGCACACCTCTGACACCCCAGGCACACCCTGACACCCCAGTGCACACCTATGACACCCCAGGCATACCTCTGACACCGGCACACCTCTGACACTCCCCAGTACACCTATGACACTCCCAGGCATACCTCTGACACTCCCAGGCACACCTCTGACACTCCCAGGCACACCCCCTGACATTCCAGGTACACCTCTGACACTCCCCAGGATCACCTCTGACACTCCCAGGCACCCTCTGACACTGCCAGGTACACCTCCGACACCCCAGGCACACCTCCGACACTAGGCACACTTCTACACTCCCCAGGCACACCTCCGACACTCCCCAGGCACACTTCTACACTCCAGGCACACCTCCGACACTCCCAGGCACACCCTCTAACACTCCCCAGGCACATCTCCACACTCCAGGTACACCTCTGACACCCCAGGTACACCACAGACACTCCAGGAACACTTCACACCCCAGGCACACTGACACCTGAGGCACCTGACACCCCAGGCACACCCTCACACTCCCCAGGCACACCTCCGACACTCCCAGGCCACTTACACTCCCAGGTACACCTCCAACACTCCCAGGCACATCTCTGATACCCCAGGTACATCTCCGACACTCTCAGGTACAACTCTGACACTCCCAGGAACACCACAGACACTCCCAGAACAGTTCTCACACCCCAGGTACACCTCCGACACTCCCAAGTACACCTCTGACACTCCCAGGCACACTCTGACACTCCCAGGCACACCTCAGACACCCCCAGGTACACCTTGACACTGCAGGCACTCCACTGGCATTCCTGGCACACCCTGACACCCCAGGCACACCGCTGACACTGCCAGGCACATCTCTACACTCCCCAGGCACACCTCCGACACTCCCAGGCACACTCTCACACCCCAGGCACACCTGACACTCCCAGGCACACTCTGACACTCAGGCACACTTCTTACACTCCCAGGTACACCCGACACCCCAGGTACACTTACACTCCCCAGGCACACCTCCGACACCCCAGGTACACCTCTGACACCCCAGGCACATTCCTGACACTCCCAGGCACACTCCTTCCACTCCCAGGTACACCTGACACCCCAGGGAACACCTCCGTCACTCCCAGGTACACTTCACACTCCCAGGTACACCTCCGACACCCCAGGCACACCTCTGACACACGTAGGTACACCTCCCGACACTCAGGCACACCGCTGACACTGCCAGGTACACCTCAGACACCCTCAGGTACAGTTCTCACACTCGCAGGTGCACCTCCGACACCCCAGGCACAACCTGACACTCCCCAGGGACACCTCTGACACTACATGCACACCTCTGACACCTGAGGCACACCTCGACACCCCCAGGCACACCTCTGACACTCCCCATACTCCACTGACATTCCGTGGTACACCTTGACACTCCCAGGCACACCGCTGAAACTGCCAGGTACACCTCCGACACCCCCGGAACACCTTGACACCCCCAGGCACACTCCTCACACTCCCAAGCACACCTCCGACACTCCCAGGCACACCTCTGACACTCCCAGGCACACCAGACACTCCCAGGCACACCTTGACACTCGCAGGTACTCCAATGGCATTCCCTGGTACACCTCTGACACTCCCAGGCACACCTGACACTGCCAGGCACACCCCCGACACCCCCAGGAACACCTCCGTCACTCCCAGGTACACTTCTGACACCCCAGGCACACCTGACACCCCAGGCACCTCTGACACACCCAGGTAAACCTCCGACATTCTCAGGCACACCGCTGAAACCGCGGTGGCACACCCCAGACACTCTCAGGTACAGTTCTCACACTCTCAGGTGCACCTCCGACACCCCAGGACAACCTGACACTCCCAGGACACCTCTGACACTACTAGGCACACCTCTGACACTCCCAGGCACACTTCTTCACTCCCCAGGCACACTGACACCCCAGGTACTTCTCTGACACTCCCAGGTACATCTCCGACACTCTCAGGTACACCCCTGACACTAGGTACACCACAGACACTCCCAGGAACACTTACACTCCCCAGGTACGCCTCCGACACTCCCCAAGCACACCTCTGACACTCCCAGGTACACCTCTGACACTCCAGGTACACCCTCAGACACTCCCCAGGTACACCTTGACACTGCAGGTACCCACTGGCATTCCCTGGTACACCTCTGACACTCCCAGGTACACCGCTGACACTGACAGGTACACCTCCGACACCCCAGGCACACCTCTGACACACCCAGGCCACCTCCGACACCTCAGGTACACCGCTGACACTGCCAGGCACACCCCAGACACTCTCAGGTACAGTTCTCACTGGTGCACCTACACAACTTGACACTCAGGACACCCTGAACTACTAGGAACACCTCTGACACTGAGGTACACCCTGACACTCCAGGTACACATCTGACACTCCCAGGTACCCACTGACATTCCGTGGTACACCTTGACACTCCCAGGCACACCGCTGAAACTGCCAGGCACACCTCCGACACTCCCGGAACACCTCGACACTCCCAGGCACACTTCACACTCCCCAGGCACACCCCGACACTCCCCAGGCACACCTCTGACACCCCAGGCACACCTCTGACACCCAGGGCACACCTCTGACACTCCCCAGGCACACCTCTGACACCCCAGGCACACCCATGACACTCCCAGGCATACCTCTGACACTCCCCAGGTACACCTCTGACACTGGCATACCTATGACACTCCCAGGCATACCTCTGACACCCCAGGCACACCCCTGACACTCCCAGGCACACCTCTGACATTCCAGGGCACACCTCACACTCCCAGGATCACCTCTGACACTCCCAGGCACACCTCTGACACTGCCAGGTACACCTCCTGACACTCCCCAGGCACACCTCTGACACTCCCCAGGCACACTTCTTACACCCCAGGCACCTCCGACACTCCCCAGGCACACTTACACCCCAGGCACACCTCCGACACCCCAGGCACACCCCAACACTCCAGGCACATCTCCGACACTCCCCAGGCACACCTCTGACACCCCAGGCACACCACAGACACCCCAGAACATCTCACACTCCCAGGCACACCTCCGACACCTGAGGCACACCTTAATTCCACACTTCTTCACACCCCAGGCACACCTGACACCCCCAGGCACACTCTTACACCCCAGGCACACCTCCAACACCCCAGGCACATCTCTGATACCCCGGCACATCTCCGACACCTCCAGGTGCACACCCTCTGACACCCCAGGAACACCACAGACACTCCCAGGAACAGTTCTCACACCCCAGGTACACCTGACACCCCAAGCACACCTCTGACACCCCAGCACACCTCTGACACCCAGGCACCCCCAGACACCCCCAGGCACACTTTGACACTGCAGGTACTCCACTGGCATTCCCTGGTACACCTCTGACACTCCCCAGGCACACCGCCGACACTGCGGTACACTCTACACCCCAGTGCACACCTCCTGACACTCCCACGCACACTTCTCACACCCCAGGCACACTGACACTCCCAGGCACACCCTGACACTCCCAGGCACACTTCTACACCTGGTGCACACCTCCGAAACCCCAGGCACACTTCTTACACTCCCAGGCACACCTCGACACTCCCAGGCACACCTCTGACACTCCCACATCTCCGACACTCCCAGGCACACTTCTTCCACCCCACACCGACACCCCAGAACACCTCCACACCCCGGCACACTTCTCACACTCCCCAGGCACACCCCTGACACTCCGGCACACCTCTGACACACCCAGGCACGCCTCCGACATTCTCAGGGGTCACACCGCTGAAACCAGGCACCTCAGACCTCCGGCACAGCTCACACTCGCAGGCACCCCGACACCCCAGGCACAAACCTGACACTCCCAGGACACCTCTGACACTACTAGGCACACCTCTCTGACACCTGAGGCACACCCTCTGACACTCCCAGGCACACCTCTGACACCCCAGGTACTCCACTGACATCCCTGTGCACACCTTGACACTCCCAGGCACACCGCTGAAACTGCCAGGCACACCCGACACTCCCAGGAACACCTCCGTCACTCCCCAGGCACACTTCTCACACTGGCACACCTCCGACACTCCCAGGCACACCTCTGACACACGGTACAACCTCCGACACTCAGGTACACCGCTGACACTGCCAGGCCACCCCAGACACCTCAGGCACAGTTCTCACACCAGGCACACCTCCGACACTCCCAGGCACAACTCTGACACCCCAGGGACACCTCTGACACTATTACGTACACCTCTGACACCTGAGGTACAACCTCTGACACTCCAGGTACACCTCTGACACTCCCGGTACCCACTGACATTCCGTGGCACACCTTGACACCCCAGGTACACCGCTGAAACTGCCAGGTACACCTCCGACACTCCTGAACACCTGACACCCCAGGTGCACACCCCTGCCACACCTCCGAAACCCCAGGTACACCTCTGACACCCCAGGCACACCTCAGACACTCCCCAGGCACACCTTGACACTGCAGGTACTCCAATGGCATTCCCTGACACTCTGACACTCCCCAGGCATACTGCCAGGTACACCTCCGACACTCCCAGGAACACTCTGTCACTCCCAGGTACACTTCTGACACTCCCAGGCACACCTCCGACACTCCCAGGTACACCTCTGACACACCCAGGTAAACCTCCGACATTCTCAGGTACACCGCTGAAACCTGCCAGGTACACCCCAGACACTCTCAGGTACAGTTCTCACACTCGCAGGTGCACCTCCGACACTCCCAGGTACAACTCTGACACTCAGGACACCTCTGACACTACTAGGTACACCTCTGACACCTGAGGCACACTGACACTCCCAGGCACACCTCTGACACCCCAGGTACTCCACTGACATCTCCTGGTACACCTTCACACTAGGTACACCGAAACTGCCAGGTACCCCGACACCTGGAACACCCCCGTCACCCCAGGTACACCACTCCCCAGGCACACCTCCGACACCCCAGTGCCACCTCTGACACACGTAGGTACACCCGACACTCTCAGGAACACCGCTGACACTGCCAGAGCACCCCAGACACCTCAGGCACAGTTCTCACACTGCAGGTGCACCCGACACTCCCAGGTACAACTATGACACTCCCCAGGACACCTCTGACACTACTAGGTACACCTCTGACACCTGAGGCACACCTCTGACACTCCCGGTACACCTCACACCCAGGTACCCACTGACATTCCGTGGTACACCTTGACACTCCCCAGGCACACCACTGAAACTGCCAGGTACACCTCCGACACTCTCCACACTTGCACACCTCACACCCCAAGCACACCTCCGACACCCCAGGCACACCTCAGACACCCCAGGTACACCTCTGACACTCCAGGCACACCTCTGACACTCCCAAGACACTTGACATTCCAGGTACACTCTGACACTCCCAGGATCACCTCTGACACCATGCACACTGACACTGCGGTACCCACTGATATTCCTGGTGACACCTCTGACACTCCCAGGTACACGTCCGACACCTCCAGATACACCCTGACACTCCTGGTACCCCCTCACACCCCAGTTACCCCTTTGAAACCCCAGGCACACCCCAGACACCCCAGGCACACTTCTCACACCCTAGGCACACCTCTGACACTTCAGGCACTCATCTGTCACCCCTGATATACTCTAACACCCCAGGCACACCGCTGACACTCCCAGGCACACCGCTGACACTGCCAGGTACACCCCAGACACTGCCAGGTACACCTCAGACACTGCCAGGGCACACCTCAGACACTCCCTGAACACCTGACACTCCCAGGTAATACCTCTGACACTCCCAGGCACACCTCTGACACCCCAGGCACACCTCTGACACTCCAGGGCACACCTCTGACACCCCAGGTACACCTCTGACACTCCCAGGCACACCTCTAACACTCGGTGCATACCTCTGACACTCCAGGCACACCTCCTGACACTCCCAGGCACACCCTCTGACCCCAGGCATACCCCTGACACCTAAAGGCACACCTCTGACACTGCCAGGCACTCCACTGACATCCCATGGCACGCCTCTGACACTAGGTGCACACGACCGACACCCCAGATACACCTCTGACACTGCCAGCTCCCTGACACCAGGCACACCTCTGACACTGCAGGCACACGCATGACACTCCAGATACACCTCTGACAATCCCAGGTACAGCTCTAACACTCCCAGGCACACCCCTGACACTCCCCAGGTACCCACTGACACCCCTGGCACACCCCTTCCATCCCCAGGCACCCTTGAAACCCAGGCACACCCCAGACACCAGGTCTTAACTCCCAGGCACACCCTGACACTTCTAGGCACCCCATCTGTCACTCCCTGTTACACCCCACCCCAGGCACACCGCTGACACTCCCAGGCACACCGCTGACACTGCCAGGTTCACCCCAGACACTCCCAGGCACACCCCAGACACCAGGCACACCAGACTCCCAGGCACACCTCAGACACCCAAGCACCCCTGACACTCCCAAGTGCACCTCCTGACACCCCAGGCACACCTCTGACACCCCAGGCACACCTCTGACACCCCAGGCACTCCACTGACACCCTGGCACACCCCTGACACCCCAGGCACACCTCTGACACTCCCCAGGTACACCCCAGACACTCCCCAGGCACACCTCTGACTGCCAGGCACACCTGACACTCCCCAGGCACACCTCCGACACTCCCAGGCACACACTTCACACTCCCCAGGCACACCTCCGACACTCCCGGCACACTTCTGACACTCCAGGCACACCTCCGACACTCCCCAGGCACACCCCTGACACCCCAGGCACATCTCTGACACCTCAGGCACACCTCTGACACTCCCCAGGCACACCACAGACACCCCAGGAACACTTCACCCCAGGCACACCTCCGACACCCCAAGCACACCTCTGACACCCCCAGGCACACCTCTGACACCCCAGGCACACCCCAGACACCCCAGGCACACCCCTTGACACTGCAGGCACTCCACTTCCTGGTACACCTTGACACTCCCAGGCCACCCACACACCAGTACACCCGACACTCCCACGAAACCCACACTCCCCAGGCACACCTCCCAGGCACACCCGACACCCCAGGCACACCTCTGACACACGTAGGCACACCCCAGACACTCCCAGGCACAGTTCTCACACCCTGCAGGTGCACCTCGACACTCCCCAGGCACACCTCTGACACCCCACAGCTCTGCACTCCCCAGGCACACCTCTGACACCCCAGGTACCCACTGACACCCCTGGTACACCCCTGACACCCCAGGCACCCCCTTGACACCCCAGGCACACACCCCAGACACCCCTGCACACACTCCAGTACACCTCTGACACTTCTAGGCACTCATCTGTCACCCTGACACACCCCACACCCCAGGCACACCTGCCACACCAGGCACACTGCTGACACTCCCAGGCACACCAGACACCGCCAGGCACACCCCAGACACTCCCAGGCACACCTCTGACACTCCCAGGCACACCCCACACCCTGGTCTGACACTCCCAAGTGCACCTCTGACACTCCCCAGGCACACCTCTGACACTCCAGGCACCCTCTGACACCCCAGGTATCCACTGACACTCCCAGGCACACCCCTGACACTCCCAGGCACACCTCTGACACCAGGGCACACCCCTGACACTCCCAGGACACCCTCTGACACCCCAGGCACACCCCTGACACTGCCAGGTACTCCACTAACATTCCCTGGCACACCCCTGACACTCCCCAGGCACACCTCCGACACTCCCAGGTACACCCCTGACACCCCTGGCACACCCCTGACACCCCAGGCACCCCTTGAAACTCCCAGGCACACCCCAGACACTCCCAGGCACACTTCTCACACTCCCAGGCACACCCTCTGACACTTCAGGTACTCCATCTGTCACTCCCCTGACACACCTCTAACACTCCCCAGGCACACTGCTGACACTCCCAGGCACACCGCTGACACTGCCAGGCACACCTCCCCAGACACTGCCAGGCACACCCCAGACACTGCCAGGCACACCTCAGACACCTGAACACCTCCTGACACCCCAGGCACACTCTCACACTCCCAGGCACACCTCCGACACCCCAGGCACACCTCTGACACTCCAGGCACACCCTGACACCCAGGGCACACCTGACACTCCCCAGGCACACCTCTGACACTCCAGGCACACCTCTGACACCCCAGGCATACCCTCTGACACCCCAGGCACACCTCTGACACCCCAGGCACACCTCTGACACTCCCCAGGCATACCTCTGACACCCCAGGCACCTCTGACACTGCCAGGTACTCCACTGACATTCCATGGCACGCCCCTGACACTCCCAGGCACACGACCGACACTCCCAGATACACCTCTGACACTCCCAGGTACAGCTCTGACACCCCAGGCACACCCTGACACTCCCCAGGCACCCACTGACACTCCTGGCACACCCTGCCACTCCCAGGCACCCCTTGAAACCCCAGGCACACCCCAGACACTCCCCAGGCACACCTCTCACACCCTAGGCACACCTCTGACACTTCTACTCATCTGTCACCCCTGATACACCCTAACACCCCAGGCACACCGCTGACACCCCAGGCACACCGCTGACACTGCCAGGCACACCCCAGACACTGCCAGGCACACCTCAGACACTGCCAGGCACACCCCAGACACTCCAGGCACACCAGACACTCCAAGGTGCACCTCTGACACTCCTGCACCTCTGACACTCCCAGGCACACCTCTGACACCCCAGGCACACCTCCTGACACTCCCAGGCACTCCACTGACACTCCCTGCACACCCCTGACACCCCCAGGCACACCCTGACAATCCCAGGCACACCCCAGACACTCCCAGGCACACCTCTGACACTGCCAGGCACACCTCCGACACCCCAGGCACACCTCCGACACCCCAGGCACACTCCCCACACTCCCCAGGCACACCTCCGACACCCCAGGCACACCTCTGACACTCCCAGGCACCGACACCTCAGGCACACCTCTGACACTTCCAGGCACACCTCTGACACTCCCCAGGCACACCTCTGGCACTCCCAACACACCCTGACACTCCCAGGCACACCTCCGACACTCCAGGCACACCTGACACTCCCAGGCACACTTACACCCCAGCACACCTCCGACTCCCAGGCCACCCTCTGACACCCCAGGCACATCTCCGACACCTCAGGCACACCTCTGACACTCCCCAGGTACATCACGGACACTCCCAGAACACTTCACACTCCCCAGGCACACCTCCGACACTCCGGCACACCTCTGACACTCCCAGGCACACTGCTGACACCTCAGGGCACACCCCACACCCCAGGCACACCTCTGACACTCCCAGGCACACCTCTGACACCCCAGGCATACCCTGACACTGGCACACCTCTGACACTGCCAGGAACCACTGACATTCCCCTGCACACCTCTGACACACGAGGCACACGTCCGACACTCCCAGACACACCCTGACACTCCCCAGGTACAGCTCTGACACTCCCAGGCACACCCCTGACACTCCCAGGCACTCCACTGACACCCCTGGCACACCCCTGCCACTCCCAGGCACCTTGAAACCCCAGGCACACCCCAGACACCCCAGGCACACTTCTCACACCCTAGGCACACCTCTGACACTTCTAGTTACTCATCTGTCACCCCTGATACACCTCCACACTCCGGCACACCGCTGACACTCCCAGGCACACCTGTGACACTGCCAGGCAAACCCAGACACTGCCAGGCACACTCAGACACTGCCAGGCACACCCCAGACACCCCAGGCACACCTCAGACACCTGCAGTGCACCTCTGACACTCCCCAAGGCACCTCTGACACTCCCCAGGCACACCTCTGACACCCCAGGCACACCTCTGACACCCCAGGCACTCCACTGACACTCCCTGGCACACCCCTGACACTCCCAGGCACACCTCTGACACCCCAGGCACACCCCAGACACTCCCAGGCACACCTCTGACACTGCCAGGCACACCTCCGACACTCCCAGGCACACCTCCGACACTCCCCAGGCACACCCCCACACCCCAGGCACACCCGACACTCCCAGGCACACCCCACACTCCCAGGCACACCTCCGACACTCCCAGGCACACCCTGACACTCCCCAGGCACATCTCCTGACACCTCAGGCACACCCTGACACCCCAGGCACACCACAGACACCCAGGAACACTCTCACACTCCCAGGCACACCTCCTGACACTCCAAAGGTTCTGACACTCCCCAGGCACACCTCTGACACCCCAGCCACCTCAGACACCCCAGGCACACCCTTGACACTGCAGGCACCCACTGGCATTCCCTGGCACACCTGACACCCAGGCACACCGCTGACACTGCCAGGCACACCTCCGACACTCCCAGGAACACCTCCGTCACCCCAGGCACACTCTCACCCCAGGCACACCTCCGACACCCCCAGGCACACCCCTGACACACCCAGGCACACCTCCGACACTCCTCAGGCACACGCTGACACTGCCAGGCACACCCCAGACACTCCAGGCACACCTCTGACACTCCCAGGCACAGCTCTGACACCCAGGCCACCTCTGACACTCCCGGCACTCCACTGACACCCCTGGCACACCCCTGCCATCCCAGGCACCCCTTGAACCCCAGGCACACCCCAAACTCCCAGGCACTTCTCACACTCCCAGGCACACCTCTGACACTTTTAGGTACTCATCTGTCACCCCCGATACACCTCTAACACTCCCAGGCACACCGCTGACACTCCCAGGCACACCCTGACACTGCCAGGCACACCCCAGACACTGCCAGGTACACCCCAGACACTGCCAGGCACACCCCAGACACCCCAGGCACACCAGACACCCAAGGTGCCCTGACACTCCCAAGTGCACCTCTGACACTCCCAAGCACACCTCTGACACCCCAGGCACACCTCTGACACCCCAGGCACCAACTGACACTCCCTGGCACACCCTGACACCCAGGCACACCTCTGACACCCCAGGCACACCCCAAACACCCCAGGCACACCTCTGACACTGCCAGGCACACCTGACACTCCGGCACACCTCTGCACCCAGGCACACTCCGACACCCCAGGCACACCTCTGACACTTCCAGGCACACCTCTGACACTCCCAGGCACACCTCTGCACCCCAGGCACACCTCTGACACCCTGCACACCTCCGACACTCCCCAGGCACACCTCCGACACTCCCCAGGCACACCTCTACATCCCAGGCACACCTCCTGACACACCCAGGCCACTCTGACACTCCCAGGCACATCTCCTGACACCTCAGGCACACCTCTGACACTCCCAGGCACATCACGGACACTCCCAGGAACACTCTCACACTCCCAGGCACACCTGACACCTCCAGGCACACCTCGACACCCCAGTACATCTCCGACACCTCAGGCACACCTCTGAACTCCCAGGTACATCACGGACACTCCCAGGAACACCTCTCACACTCCCCAGGCACACCTCCGACACTCCCCAGGCACACCTCTGACACTCCCCAGGCACACTGCTGACACTCCAGGCAAACCTTGACACTCCCAGGCACACCTCTGACACTCCCCAGGCACACCTCTGACACTCCCAGGCATACCTCTGACACTCCCATGTACACCTCTGACACTGCCAGGTACTCCACTGACATTCCCTGGTTCACCCCTGACACTGCAGGCACACGTCCGACACTCCCAGATACACCTCTGACACCCCGGTACAGCCTGACACCCCAGGCACACCCCTGACACTCCCAGGCACTCCACTGACACTCCCCTGGCACACCCCTGCCACCCCAGGCACCCCTTGAAACCCCAGGCACACCCAGACACCCAGGCACACTTCACCCTAGGCACACCTCTGACACTCTAGGCACTCATCTGTCACCCCTGATACACTCCTAACACCCCAGGCACACCGCTGACACTCCCCAGGCACACCGCGACACTGCCAGGCACAACCCCTAGACACTGCCAGGCACACCCCAGACACTGCCAGGCACACCCCAGACACCCCAGGCACACCTCAGACACCTCAGGTGCACCTGACACCCCAAGTGCACCTCTGACACTCCCAGGCACACCCTGACACCCCAGGCACACCCCTGACACTCCCCAGGCACTCCACTGACACCCCTGGCACACCCTGACACTCCCCAGGCACACCTCCTGACACTCCCCAGGCACACCCCCAGACACCCCAGGCACACCTCTACACCCCAGGCACACCTCCGACACTCCCAGGCACACTTCCCACACTCCCAGGCACACCCGACACTCCCAGGCACCCTCTGACACCCCAGGCACACGACCGACACTCCCAGATACACTCCTGACACTCCCAGGCACACCTCCTGACACCCCAGGACACACCTCTGACTCTCCAGGCACACCTCTGACACTCCCAGGCACACCACTGACACTCCCTGGCACACCCCTGACACTCGGGCACACCTCTGACACTCCCAGGCACACCCCTCAGACACTGCCAGGCACACCTCAGACACCCAGGCACACCCCAGACACCCCCTGGAACACCTCCGACACCCCAGGCACACTTGCACACCCCCAGGCACACCTCCGACACCCCAGGCACACCTCTGACACCCCAGGCACACCTCTGACACCCCAGGTACTCCACTGACACTCCCTGGCACACCCCCTGACACCCCAGGCACACCTCTGACACTCCCAGGCACACCCCAGACACTCCCCAGGCACACCTGACACTGCCAGGCACACCCGACACCTCCAGGCACACCTGACACCCAGGCACACCCTCTACACCCCAGGCACACCTCCACACCCCAGGCACACTCTACACCCCAGGCACACCTCCGACACTCCCAGGCACACCTCTGACACTCCCAGGACACCTCTGACACTACTAGGAACACCTCTGACACTCTGAGGCCTACCCTGACACTCCCCAGGCACACATCTGACATTCCCAGGTACTCCACTGACATTCCGTGGCACACTCTGACACTCCCCAGGCACACCGCTGAACATGCCAGGCACACCTCCGACACTCCCAGAACACTCTGACACCCCAGGCACACCCCTCACACTCCCAGGCACACCTCCGACACTCCCAGGCACACCTCTGACCCCCAGGCACCCTCTGACACCAGGCACACCTCTGACACTCCAGGTACACCACCGACACTCCCCAGGAACACCTCTGACACTCCCCAGGCATACCTCTGACACTCCAGGCACACCCCACACTCCCAGGCACACCTCCTGACATTCCAGGGCACACCTCTGACACCCCAGGATCACCTCTGACACTCCCAGGCACACCTCTGACACTGCCAGGTACTCCACTGATATTCCTGGCACACCTCTGACACTCCCCAGGCACACGTCCGACACTCCCAGATACACCTCTGACACTCTGGCACACCCCCACCCCAGGCACCCCTGAAACCCCAGGCACACCCCAGACACCCCAGGCACACTTCACACCCCAGGCACACCTCTGACACTCTAGGCACCATCTGTCACTCCTGATACACCTCTAACACCCCAGTACACCGCTGACACTCCCCAGGCACACCGCTGACACTGCCAGGCACACCCTGACACTGCCAGGCACACCAGACACCGCCAGGCACACCCCAGACCCCAGGCACTCCACTGACCTGTGGCACACCTTGACACTCCCAGGCACACCTCTGACACTCCCAGGTACACCTCTGACACTCCCAGGCACACCTCTGACACCCCAGGCACACCCTGACACTGCCAGGCACTCCACTGACACCCATGGCACCTCTGACACTCCCCAGGCACACCTCCGACACTCCCCAGGCACACCTCTGACACTCCCCAGGCACACCTCTGACACCCAGGCACACCTCTGACACCTGCAGGCACACCCTGACACTCCCAGGCACACCCTCTGACACTCCCCAGGCACATCTCTGACACTTGCACACCTCTGACACTCCCCAGGCACACCTCTGACACTCCCCAGGTACACCTCTGACACTTCTAGGTACTCATCTGTCACTCCCTGATACACATCTGACACTCCCAGGCACACCGCTGACACTCCAGGCACACCGCTGACACTGCCAGGTACACCCTCTGACACTCCCCAGGCACAACCTGACACTCCCAGGTACTCCACTGACACCCGTGGCACACCCCTGACACCCAGGCACACCCTGACACTCCCCAGGCACACCCAGACACCCCAGGCACACCTCTGACACTGCCAGGCACAGCCTGACACTCCCAGGCACACCTGACACCCCAGGCACACTTCCACACTTGCACACTGACACCCCAGGCACACCCCTCTGACACCCGGCACACCTCTGACACCTCAGGCACACCCTGACACCAGGCACACCTCTGACACCCCAGGCACACCTCTGACACTCCCAGGCACACCTCTGACACTCCCCAGGTACACCTCTGACACCCCAGGCACACCTCCGACACTCCCCAGGCACACCCCGACACTCCCACACACCTCCGACACTCCAGGCACACCCTGACACCCCAGGCACACCTCCGACACTCCCAGGCACACCTCTGACACGGCACACCTCTGACACCCCAGGCACACCTCTGCACCCCAGCACACCTCTGACACTCCCAGGCACACTCCTGACAACCCCAGGCACACCTCCGACACCTGAGGCACACTTACACTCCCAGGTACACCTGACACTCCCAGGCACACCTCACACCCCCAGGCACATCTCCGACACTCCCAGGCACACCCCTGACACCCCAGGCCATCACGACACCCCAGGAACACCTCTCACACTCCCAGGTACACCTCCGACACCCCAGGCACACCTCTGACACTCCAGGCACACCCTGACACTCCAGGGCACACTTACACCCTGCACACCCCACACCCCAGGCACACCTCTGACACCCCAGGTACACCTCCACACTCCCAGGCACACCTCTGACACTCCCAGGCACACCCTGACACTCCCAGGCACACCTCTGACACCCAGGCACACCACAGACACCCCAGGAACACCTCTGACACTCCCATGTACACCTCCTGACACCCCAGGCACACCTTGACACTCCCAGGCACACCTCTGACACTCCCAGGCACACCTCAGACACCCCAGGCACACCTTTGACACTCGCAGGTACTCCACTGGCATTCCCGGTAAACCTCTGACACTCCCAGGCACACCGCTGACACTGCCAGGTACACCTCCGACAATCCCAGGAACACCTCCGTCACCCCAGGTACACTTCTCACACTCCCCAGGCACACCTCCGACACCCCAGGCACACCTCTGACACACCTAGGCACACCTCCGACACCTCAGGCACACCGACACTGCCAGGCACACCCCAGACACCTCCAGGCACAGTTTCACACTCGCAGGTGCCCGACACCCCAGGTACAACTCTGACACCCCAGACACCTCTGACACTACTTAGAACACCTCTGACACCTGAGGCACACCTCTGACACTCCAGGTACACCTCTGACACTCCCAGGTACCCACTGACATCTCTGTGGTACACCTTGACACCCAGGTACACCGCTGAAACTGCCAGGCACACCTCCCGACACCCCCAGGAACACCTCCGACACTCCCAGGCACACTTCTCACACTCCCAGGCACACCTGACATCCCAGGCACACCCCTGACACTCCAGGCACACCTTGACACTCCAGGCACACCTCTGACACTCCAGGCACACCTCTGACACCCCAGTACACCTGACACTCCCCAGGCACACCTCTGACACTCCCAGGTACTCCACTGACTTCCGTGGCACACCTTGACACTCCCAGGTACACCGCTGACACTGCCAGCCACCTGACACTCCCCAGAACACCTCTGACACTCCCCAGGCACACTTCTGACACTCCCAGGTACTCCACTGACATTCCGTGGTACACCTTGACACTCCCAGTACACCGCTGAAACCAGGCACACTTCTCACACTCCCCAGGCACACCTCCGACACTCCCCAGGCCAACCCCTGACACTCCCAGGCACACCTCTGACACCCCAGGCACACCTCTGACACCCCAGGCATACCTCTGACACTCCCCAGGCACACCTCTGACACTCCCAGGTACTCATCTGTCACCCCGATACACCTCTGACACCCCAGGCACACCGCTGACACTCCCAGGCACACCCTGACACTCCCAGGCACACCCCAGACACTCCCAGGTACACCCCCAGACACCGCCAGGCACACCCCTGACACCCCAGGCACACCTCAGACACCCAAGGTACACCCTGACACTCCCCAGGCACTCTGACACCCCAGGCACACCCCTGACACCTCCAGGTACACCCTGACACTCCCAGGTAATCCACTGACACCCCTGGTACACCCCCTGACACTCCCCAGGCACACCTCTGACACTCCCCAGGCACACCCCTGACACCCCAGGCACACCGACACCGCCAGGCACACCTCTGACACCCCAGGCACACCTGACACTCCCCAGGCACACTTCACACCCCAGGCACACCTCCGACACCCCAGGCACACCTCTGACACCCCAGGCACACCTGACACCCCAGGTACACCTCTGACACTCCCAGGCACACCTCTGACACTCCCCAAGTACACCTCTGCACCCCAGGCACACCCTGACACTCCAGGCACACCTCCGACACTCCCAGGCACACCTCCGACACTCCCCAGGCACACCTCTGACACCCCAGGCACACCTCCGACACCCCAGGCACACCTCTGACACTGGTACACCTCCGACACCTCCAGGCACACCTCTGACACCCAGGCACACCCTGACACTCCCCAGGCACACCCTCTGACACTCCCACACCCTGACACTCCCCAGGCACACCTCCGACACTCCCAGGCACCTCCGACACCCAGGTACACCCACCCCAGGTACACCTCCCTGACACCCCAGGTACACCTCTGACACTCCCAGGTACACCTCCGACACTCCCAGGCACACCTCTGACACTCCCAGGCACACCCCTGGACACTCCCAGGAACACTTCTCACACTCCCAGGCACACCTCCGCACTCCCAGGTACACCTCTGACACTCCTAGGTACAATTGCTGACACTCCAGGCACACCTCTGACACCCCCAGGTACACCTCCTGACACTCCCAGGCACACCTCTGACACCCAGGCACACCTCCGACACCTCAGGCACACCCCGACACTTCCAGGCACACCTCTGACACTCCCCAGGTACACCCTCTGGCACTCCCCAGGTACACCACAGACACTCCCCAGGAACACTTCTCACACTCCCCATGTACACCTCCGACACTCCCCAGGCACACCTGACACTCCCCAGGTACACCTCTGACACTCCCCAGGTACACCTCAGACACTCCCAGGCACACCTTGACACTGCAGGTACTCCACTGGCATTCCCTGGCACACCTCTGACACCCCAGGCACACCACACACTGCCAGGCACACTGACACTCCCAGGAACACCTCCGTCACCCCAGGCACACCTCACACTCCCAGGCACACCTCCGACACTCCCAGGCACACCTCTGACACACCCAGGCACACCTCTGACACTCTCAGGCACACCGCTGACACCCCAGGCACACCCCTGACACTCTCAGGCACAGCTCACACCCGCAGGCACCTCCGACACTCCCAGGTACACCCTGACACTCCCAGGACACCTCTGACACTACTAGGAACACCTCTGACACCTGAGGCACACCTCTGACACTCCCCAGGCACACCCTGACACCCCAGGCACTCCACTGACATTCCGAGGTACACCTTTGACACTCCCAGGCACACCGCTGAAACCGCCAGGCACACCTGACACTCTGCACTCCGACACTCCCCAGGCACACCTCACACCCCAGGCACACCTCCGACATCCCAGGCACACCTCTGACACTCCCCAGGCACACCTCTGACACCCAGGCACACCTCTGACACTCCAGGCCACCCTCTGACACCCCAGGCACACCTCCGACACTCCCAGGCACACCTCCTGACACTCGGTACTCCACTGACATTCCGTGGCACACCTTGACACTCCCCAGGCACACCGCTGAAACTGCCAGGTACACTCCGACACTCCCCAGAACACCTGTCACCCAGGCACACTTCTGACACCCCCAGGCACCACTGACATTCCGTGGCACACCTTGACACTCCCAGGTACACCGCTGAAACTGCCAGGTACACCTCTCACACTCCCAGGCACACCCACACTCCCCAGGCACACCCCACCCCCAGGCACACCCTGACACTCCAGGGCACACCTCTGACACTCCCAGGCATACCTCTGACACTCCCAGGCACACCCTGACACTCCCAGGTACACCTCTGACACTTCCAGGCATACCTCTAACAACCCAGGTACACCTCTGACACCCAGGTAACTACCACTGATATTCCATGGTACACCCTCTACACCCCAGGCACACGTCCGACACTCCCAGATACACCTCTGACACTCCCAGGCACCTCTGACACTCCCGGCACACCTCTCTGACACTCCCAGGTACCCACTGACACTCCCTGGCACACCCCTGCCACCCCAGGTACCCACTTGAAAACCCCAGGCACACCCCAGACACTCCCCAGGCACACTTCTCACACCCCAGGTGCACACCCTGACACTTGGTACTCATCTGTCACTCCCTGATACACCTCATCAAGGCACACCGCTGACACCCCAGGCACACTGCTGACACTGCCAGGTACACCTCAGACACTGCCAGGTACACCTCAGACACTGCCAGGTACACCCAGACACTTCGGCACAACTCCTGACACTCCAGGGTGCACCTCTGACACTCACAAGTGCACCTCTGACACTCCCAGGCACACCTCTGACACTCCCAGGTACACCTCTGACACTCCCAGTGTAATGAGACAAAACTCACAAGAAGAAGATTACATATAGGTAGAATATTGATAGTATAAGAGTATAAAGAGAGGAAGATTTTGGTAGCGTGCACGTGATAGTTATTTACACTGTCAGTACACTTATCGTATCTTACACGTCAATACACATCTATTACGTTCTTAGCGACTTCTTAAACACTGCTTCGTTACAACTCTTTATTAATTCGAACATGACATGGACACATTAATAACACCTTCTATTGAAGTTACTAGGACATTATGTTTACGTTACAACACGCAACCACCGAACGAAGTACATTGAT
>NW_024745417.1:0-12014 GCF_018991925.1 Homarus americanus | reverse complement strand
TGTCAATCACTTGCTTGACAATAATTATTTCCACTTCCGGAATAACTTAAGGCATCCAGAGCTACTAAGACCACCCCCATGCGCTTCTCTCAGTCCCAAACCCCCTTTAAATCATCTCTTAAAAAATATCTCTTGTCAAAGTCTTAATATTTCTTGTAATACCTACTATATTTACAGTACCTGCTTTTATTGTACCATCAAAACCATTTTATCAGAAATTATCATGCAAATAGATAAGAAATTACCATTGAAATAAACATATTTACTAACTCGACATAATCCTTACAGCTCTGTCCTCTTGTTCAACCTTAATACTGTACAACCCATGTTGTACTGCTCCCCCATTATACTTATGTTTTTCAATTCCACTGTAATTTATGTATAATAAAAAAAAATATTAAACTACAAAAAATATAAAAATAAATAAAATAAATAAATATTGAAGTGATAACTGTGGTAACATTATGAGGTGTTCTTATTATCACCATGTTATTGTACTGTTATGTAACTGTTACATAATACTTCCTTGAGATAAATGTCTAGTATATATCAGGTGCCTAAAGGAGAGCTCAGGTTCTCAATTGGCTCAGCCATGTTAATATTGTTATTATTATCCACCCTGTATCTGTGTTTTTTTGGCTAAATAAACTCTTTCAATTCAATTGTTTCAATTCAATAATGCCAAACTCCACGAAGTTTTCCAAAAATTTTCTATGGCAGGACTCAAAGTGAAAAACTTTGTAAGCGTGAAGTTTTAAAATCAAGAATACAATTCCGTGGTAATGTAGTTGATGATGGCATTCATACAGTTGATGAAAAAGTCAAGGCTGTTGCCCAGTTCCCACGTCCTACAACTGTTGATAAGATGTGTAGTTTTCTTGGTTTATCTGGATATTATTATTCTTTTATTAGAGGTTATGCGACGTTAGGTTCACCCTTGACTAAGCTACTTAGGAAGGATGCAACCTTTGTATGGAATGCTAAAGAAGAGGATACTTTTATTGCATTGAAGACAGCACTTACTAATGCCCCTTTTTTAGCATTTCCTGACTAATCTCAACCATTTACTCTGTGTACCGACGACTCAAGAGAAGCTATCGGCGCTGTACTTATGCAGCTGGACACACGAGGAAAATTTTGAGTAATTGGTTTCGCAAGTCGTAAATTTAATGATACCGAAACACGTTATTCAGTAATGCATCTACAATCGTTCGCTGTTGTTTGGACACTGAAGAAGATTAAAGACATAATTTTTGGTTATAAAATAAACGTCCATACTGATCACGTGGTAGTGACAGAGCTATTCCACGACAAAAAAATTTCAGGCAGACTAGCACGCTGGTATCTGACCTTCAAGAATTCGAACCCGTGTTCAAGTATTTACCGGGAAGAGCGAATATGGTCGCTGACGTTGTCCAGAAACATAGCACCAGTGATGCCTGTAACTTCGTTCATTCTTTCGCAATTAAAGGATGAACAACGACTCGATCCATTGTGGTCTGCAGTCATTTTTGCTCTAGAGTCGGGAAAGTAGGCCAATCTTCCAAAGTTACCTCTTCCGTTCAGTCAATTTGAACTACGACACGACGTACTCCATCGCTCCAGACAGACAGATCGGGGTAATGTTACGCAAATTGTCGTACCTGATACACTTCGGGCAACCATTTTAACATTGCTCCACGATGTTCCTTAAGCAGGTCACCCCGGACGTGACAAATGCCTTGCAAAAAAAAAAAGAAAATATTTTTGGAATACTCTGAAAAAAGACAGAGCAACACATTGTAAAGTGTTTATCGTGTGCTCAGCTCAGCATAAGGGTCCTATTTTGCCACCGACTCCAATTCTATAATATCCTACACCAGAACGTCCGTTTGACATAGTCGCCATTGACTTGTTACAACTTCCAGGGAGTCATCAAGGATCCTCGTACGTACTACTGTGTGCGTGTGTGTGGATATTTTTTCTTGATTTATGATTTTAGTCCCACTGAATGATAAAACAGTGTAACAAGAAAGATCTTTACAAACACTATAATATGTAATCAACGTGCAGTGACTCAGTAATAACTTATTGCTCCTTTGATTCAAGTGTTCGACAACAAGCCGAATATGTTCCCTCTGTTCCTTTGACTATCTTGTGTGTACGATCTTGTGGACTGGGGCGTGATCACGATCAATGGTTGTCCCACTCACTCACTCACTAGGTTTCCTGCCATCTCTTACCCATGAAATTAGATTAAATCTGCTCTGTCGTATCCTCTTTACCTATCCTATCCCCCCTTGTCTCTATTAACCTTAATATATCATCACTCTCTCTCCCCTACTCTCCTTTCCTGCTTCCTCTACCACTATCTCCACCTCCTCTTTCCTTCCCCTTCCACAATTATTATATCCTCATATCTATGTCTGTCATTCTCTTTATCTGTTCCTACTTCTTTCACTATATCTCTCTATCCCCTCAGCCTAAATCACAATGGTTACAAGAACGAGAGCTTGTGTTGGTAAAAGAGGAATTTTTAAACACCATGACAAATGTATATTTTTTGATGACTTAGGGAGAACGTGTGGCGTGATTAGTGTAGAAGAGGAGATTGTCACACCCTTCTACCCAGTTTTGTTAGTCTCTTATGCCCCACCCTGCCAGTCCTCATACCCTACCCTTCTAGTTCCTCATACCCTACCCTACTAGTTCCTCATACCCTACCCTGTTAGTCCCTCATACCCTACCCTGTTAATCCCTCATACCCTACCATTCCAGTCCCTCATATTCCACCCTACCAGATCCTCATACCTCACCCTTCCAGCCTGTCTTTGTGTCCCAACCAAATTAAGTTCTGTAAAAATCTACCTGATGTCTTTCGCCTTCCCTTACCATCATCTCCCAATTGGTTGTCTTGTAAATAGTAGATCGATGCCCTGGAGTCTCTGGTAGTTTCAATAAGTCTGGAGCCCAACACATTAAGGAACTTCAGGGTGCTGTCATGCTGGGGAGGGAGGGAGAAGGAGCTGCATTATGCTGTCATGCAGGGGAGGGAGGGAGAGGGAGCTGCATTATGATGTCATGCTAGGAAGGGAGGGAGAGGGAGCTGCATTATACTGTCATGCTGAGGAGGGAGGGAGGGAGAGGGAGCTGCATTATGCTGTCATGCTGGGAAGGGAGGGAGAGGGAGCTGCATTATGCTGTCATGCTGGGGAGAGAGGGAGAGGGAGCTGCATTATGCTGTCATGCTGGGGAGGGATGGAGAGGGAGCTGCATTATGCTGTCATGCTGGGGAGAGAGGGAGAGAGCGAGAGCGAGAATGCTGCAGAGGGAGGAGGAGCCACAAAGGTCATGCTGGGAGGGATGGAGAGGGAGCCATTGTTGCTGGGAGGGAGGAGGAGCGTATTATGCTGTCATGCCAGGAGGGAGGGAGGGAGAGGAGCTGCCTATGCTGTCATGCTGAAGGAGGGAGGGAGCCAAATATGTTGCCATGCTGGGGAGGAGGGAGAGTGGAGTCAGTCATAGTTTACATGCTGGGGAGGGAGGAGAGGGAGTCGGTGGTCGCTATCAAGGCCAGTAGGGAGTGAGAGTGGGAGCCACCATCCCGCTGCGCTGGGGGAGAGAGGGAGAGGGAGTTGCATTGTTGTCATGCTGGGGAGGGAGGTAGAGGGAGCTGCATTATGCTGTCATGTCGGGGAGGGAGGGAGAGGAGGTCGCATTATGCTGCATGCTGCATTAATATGATGCAGCATAACTCCAGAAGTCTCACTACAGCTTTGTATGTTTACTGTATGTTTACAGTCGAATGAAAACCTGAGAGACTACTCAATATAAGTCCTTTCATTATCATTGTCACGGACACGGACACAAGAATTCAATGGATCTAAGTAACGAAAATAAGGAATAATTTAAGTTGTTGTCAAAGACTTTCATATGATTATTGTTTATAACTGAAGGTCTTGGAACTATTTTATCACAACAAAGAAATATAATGCAGTAAAACATGGACAGTGATGAAGTATAATAAAGAACAAAGACAATAAACTGTGACATAGAGAACATCCAAGATACAGGAAGACAAACAATAGTAAAATGACAAGGACAGTCATGAGGATACTGAAGGTGAAACTAACAACAGATACCTGGAGGAGTTGTTATAAATATTGATTTATGTTTTTAACTTTTTGTACTTTTTTGAAGATTTTGTTTTCTCCATAATACAAAAATATCGGTTAATATTCGCTTTTATCCCAATAGGTATTTGGCATTTTTTACCATTATCACTAGGATTATTTTCAGGTTAGGTCAGATGAGGTGAGGTCAGGTCAGTTAAAAAATACCAAATTACAAAAAAAAAATATCTACCAATTAAGGAAATTGGGATGAAAACAAACTTTTACCAAATTTTCTCCAAGAGGTGGATCAGTCACACAATCCAGAGTTCAATCTGGAAGATAATGAACTTCAAATAGAGGCTTGAAATGGACTTAAGTGCTTACATTACACAACATAACGCTCTGTAATGGCCGATGATGCTGTTCTGGTTGTCTAATTGTAGTTTCCAACACGGTAATTACAGCAGGTATCTTTATATTATCCTGCCATTAAAATATTTATGTGAATTTATAGACTTACGTAACATCATGAAAGTATAAACCGATGAATTAAAATTAAATAATTATCTTATAAAACAACTAATCTATTTAATTTTCCTTTGAGAGTTAAAGGGATAAAATACACACTAACTGGAGTCTAACTAACCTGGTGTGACTCCTCTCCGCCCCACCCAACACATAATCATCCACTCCAGGTAACCTTACACCGCCTAATGGAGCTAAACCTAATAGAATCACACCGAACTTATCCAAATAAACTTTTCAGTGGGTAACCTTGACTCTACCACACCTTGGCTTTAGACGCTAGTATAAGTCTGGCTGGAGGGACCATAGTCATTATAAGGGAAGCTTTTTAATAATAGCCATTACCTGCCTCCCGTTAACACTCATGAAATGTTCCTAAAATTAAACAAACTACAATTAAATCCAAATCCTTTTGAATATTTACATAATTTACTGGAGTGTTTCATTATGTTAGTGTGGGGGGCGTTTGTTGTGGCCGGGACTCCTCTTCGGATAATATAAATACAGATAATGTTGTTTTAATAAGTAATCTCTTAATGAAAATGTAGAGAAAATTGGTCAACAAATCTTAACAGTTATCCTGATTTCTTAAAGAACAATAGAGGAATAAGAAGAGGAGGAGGAGGGAAAGAAAAGAAAGCATAAAGAAAACAATATAACAAAGAGGAACAACAGAGAAAAAATGAAGAGTAAGATGAAAGAAACTTAGACTGATCAAAAAGACGTATAACAATCTGATTAAAACTAATCACTATATTAGATCAGATCAGATCAGATCAAGGTTAGGTTAGTTTTGGTTAGATAAGGTCAGGTTAGGCTAGGCTAGGCTAGACTTGTTTTACACAAGGTTAGGTTAGGTTAGGTTAGGTCAGGTTAGACTAGGCTAGCCTAGGCCAAGGTGGGTGGAGCTTTGCTGACGTCAGCAGGCAGACTCCCTCGCCTACCTCTCACCCCTTATAAACAGAACATTTTATGGTTCTATATACTGTACTTTGTTATCTCAGTATCTCACATAGAAAATAGTACTAATAGAGAGTTTAATCTTGCATATAACTTTAGCTAAGGACACCAGTCAGTGTGGTGGGTGATACACAGAAGGAAAGGTTAAAAGAAAAACAATGTATTTCAGTTATAGTCTTGTATTTAAATAATTGCAGCTTAAGATAGGGTAATGATGACTATATATACAGTTGCCTACAGGAGTTCTTTTCCTCCCTGTTTGTCCATTATACTAATAATGTAGACATGAGGTGACAGGAGTTATGACTTCATATGATAAGTGTTACAGCCACTGACAACAGATTATCTGATTATGGGTGGTGGGGGGGGGAGGCAGTTAGAGCAGGTGATCACAGGTGCTGCCTTTGCCTCCAGGTGTGAGTGATGTGACAGGAATTATGACCTCACAAGACAAGTGTTACCTTCACTGACACTTGTTTCATCAAAAGATTAAACACGTAGACGTTTACAGTCATCCATAGACTCACATTTATGGTACAACAGTTGTAGAAGTGCATGCAACACACCTGGTTCCACATTGAGCTGAGAATCCAACGATGCAGTGTACTGATAGATGGGAAACGAAATTGACTTCTATCAGGCAAGTAGTGATAAGCTTTCGGGCTTAAGCTGCGAAAGGTCAGTACTCGACTGATATCCTCCTCAGACCAGTATATTACAGGGACACCAGTTGAGAACAAAATCACTTGGGAAGAGAAAAAAAACTACTAAAAACATCATTAGTCGTAGCAGTAGCCTTGATAAAAGTATTTTCTCTTTGGTCTTGCAAATAAATCCTCTCCTTCTCCCTCCTTACATCATCCAGTTCACGTTGTAAATCCACAGTGATCAGAACTGGCCTCTCTTCCTCTGACTTGTCTGCTACTATTAATGTTCCTATGTCCAATAGGGCACAGAGAGAGAGAGAGAGAGAGAGAGAGAGAGAGAGAGAGAGAGAGAATTGTAGCTATGTACAATTGCCTACAGGATAACCTTTCCTCCCTGTTGTGCTCATTATATTAATAATGTAGACATTAGGTGAGGTTCTTAGATTAGACTTTTTGTGCAAGAGATAGGAAACGTAGGACTTAGGTGTGTTCTCCTGTGGCTGGGATAGGGCATGTAGCTGAGAGGATAGATAGAGTCTTGTCAGGGGAAGTACCAATCCGGTAGTGTGTCTTAGAGTAGGAGGCAACGACATAGGAAAGGTTATGAGTGAGGAACTTTTCAGCAGGTATAGGGAGGCATTAGGGAAGATTAGTGATAGGGTAGGGAACCCAATAGTATGTGGTGTCTCGTCTAGAAGAGGAGTTGGCGGTGAAAGGCTGTCCAAGGCAATTGCTATAAATTGCCGACTGGAATAAAAAAAACATTGTGTAAGCAATGGTTGGGCGTTCATTGATAACTGGCGACGATTCTACGGCAACGACTACCTATACAGTCGTGACGGGGTACACTTGTCTGGAGCGTGAAATTGTCACTCCGAAGGGGAAGTTTCGCCAGTAGATAGAGGGGAGTATAATTGGTTACGCAGAACAAGGGGTAAAACAGGACCAGGGAAGGGTAGGTTTAAATGTGTACTATACAAACAGTAGGATCATTAGAAATAAAATAGACTTGCTGAGAGCGGTTGTATGTACTGAGAATGTAGACGTCATAGTAGCCACCTAAACCTGGATGAATCTGGCGAGCAAGAACTTTTTATCTGAGTAACACAAAGAAGGGTACAACCTTTTTCACAAGGACCGGGAAGGTAGGAAGGGGGGAGGAGTTGCACTCTTCGTCAGAGATACATTAAAATGGTGCATTAATAATACAATAAAGGGTGAAATAGGAACTGAGTCTGTAAGGGTAGAAATGGCAGAAAGAAGCGAAAACTAATTATGGGAGTGATTTACCGGCCCCCAAGTCTTGGGAAAGAAGCAACTCAGCCCATATGGCAGGAAATGAGTAGGGCAGCAATATACAACAACCTATGCATTATGGGGGATTTCAACTTCAGAAATATTGACTGGGACAACATTGTAGGTGACTATGAATCTGAAAACTTCCTAGACGCAGTACAGGACAATTTTTTGAATCAACTAATTACAGAACCTACTAGAGGTGACAATATATTAGACCTAGTTTGAACAAATAAAGAAAATATTATCAGAGATATCACAATAGGGGAAGAACTTGGGAACAGTGATCACAGAGAAATCAGGTTTACCCTAAATTTGGAAAGGAAATATAATGAAAATATGGTCAGAGTCCCAGACTTTCCATCGGCGGATTATAAGGGGTTAAGAAGGTACCTAGGCTTAGTTTAGAGTGTGTTGTATACACAATGTCCCGAGAAAGCAGTCATGATTATAAGAACCAATTTCGTCTTTCACTGCTTTTGAAGGCTATTGACTTAAGGGGAGGGGGGGGGTGAGAGGCGTGGCCTAGAATGGCGGACAGGTGTAACGCTTGTCATTAATTAATAAAGAGCTTGTAAGCTGGTAAGATTAATTCGTCGAGGAATACTTCTCCTTTGTGAGTCAGCTTATTCACAACTTGATAACTCGGTTAAGCGTGATGTTTCCAGAAGTTGCTAACCATGTTAACAAGTTTAGCTAAGACGGTGACTATCGTGAAAGACTTTGGCTCCTCCTCGATAAAAAAGTCAACTTGTTATCTCAGCGTTCATGTAGAGCGGGGAATCATTAGTTTAGGCACAGCCGGTGTTTTGCATAGTGTATGTGTCTTAATATTGGCATAGTTTATGTGAGTATATGTTTGTTAGCATAGCATGTGTGTCTCAGTGTTGACATGCCGAGTATATCTCAGTTTTGGCATAGCGTGTGTAGTGCATTCCAGAGGCAGGCGAAGATTTACACCCTCAACTGACTGGGTTTCGTGTGTATTCCACTACAACAATGAGCATTGCCCAGCGTGCTTGTTCAGTTTACCTTCATCGCTCTTTGATACGTGGGAACAACACAAGAGGCGGTTTTCTGTACAGTCTTACAACACCAGTGACGATCAATCCTGTGTCGTCCAGGGCAGAGTTGGATCCTGACATCAATTATACAGACATTCCACTCCACCAATTCTATTTATCTCATTCCACTCTTAGGTAAGGTGGATCAAAGGGTATAGAAATCTAGAAGGGTGAAATAACATTGGTGGAAAGCTAGAGAGGAAACCGACAGGAAAATAAACCGACAGGAAAATACCTCCCCTCCCCACAAAAATATTTAACACACGGGTAGAAAAATCAACACACATTGTATATATCCTGACTTTACACATGTAGTATACCAAGTGAATCTATAACACCCACGGAGATTCACAACACTTCAAACTAAACTATCTTACAAAGCCTAACGTGTCCTTAATTAGATCAGGTTGGGTATAGTGATTCTATTTCATCAGGTAGACATAAGAATATAACCTTAAGAACATAAGAAGGTGGGATACTGCAGGAGGCCGACCCCAAGCATACAGAACGAATTACCTTTCACTACATCAGCACTTCCATGTGCCTATCAACTAAATCTTAGGCTCTAGTCTGATCCTACTAGCACTCGGTAGCCTATTCATATCCACAACTCTGTACCAAACCAGTGCTTGCCTATATCCTTTCTGAATCGGAATTTATCTAATTTAAAGCCATTTGTTCCTGGTATTTCGTTATTACTGAGCTTCAGAACATCTTCCATTTTTACCCTTGTTAATCCCTTACCCTTGTACCTCTATCATATCTCCTAACTCTACGCCTCTCTAATGAATGTAAACTAAGCTTTCAGTCTTTCTCTTCATATGGAAGGAGTTTCTGTGTACTGGATCATTTTTGTCATTCTTCTTTGTACTCTCTCCAAAGAATCTATGTCCATTCTATAATAAGGACACCAGAACTGAACCGCATAATCCATGTGTGGCCTCACTAATGCTAGGTAAAGTTTCAAGATAACGTCAGCAGTTCTGTTACTCACAGACCTAGATATGAACCCAAGAATCCTGTTTGCCTTGTTGCAAACGCTAATACATTGTTTTCTAGGTTTCAAATCGTTGCTAACAAATACACCTAGATCTTTTTCACAAACTGAGTTTTCTATTTCCGTGTTATCTAGTTTATACTTAACGTTTGTATTCGTCTTTCCTATCTGTAGTACCTTGCATTTATCAGTATTAAAATTCATTTGCCAGTCTACTGACCACTCATGTAAGGTATCTAGATCTCTTTGAAGGTGTTCAAAGTCACTGTCTGAATTTATCACTCTCCCCATTTTGGTATCATCTGCAAATTTACTAATCCTACTAGTTATGTCTAAATCAAGATCATTAATGAATATAACAAACAGCAGAAGGCCTAATACAGATCCTTGGGGAACTCCGCTTTTGACCGCACCCCAGTCTGACTTTAATCCATTTATGCTGACTCTTTGTTTCCTACCAGTTAACCATGAACTAATCCATTTTAATACTGATCCACCTATTCCATGTGCTTCTACCTTCCTTATCAATCTCTCATGAGGGACTCTATCGAATGCTTTACTTAAATCTAAATAAATTATATCATATGACTTATCATTATCTACCGCTTCATATACTTCTGAGAAAAAGCTAAGCAAATTTGTGAGACAAGAACGTCCCTGGGTGAACCCGTGCTGAGAAGAATGAATTAAGTTGAATGTTTCAAGGTGACTTCTGATTTTTGTAGCAATAATTGACTCTAGCAACTTGCCTATGATTGACGTGAGACTAATGGGACGTAATGTGATACTATTGATTTATACCCTTTTTTGAAAATCGGAACTACATTTGCAAGTTTCCAGAAAACTACAGCACTGGAAGCGTTCTAATGACATTAAATAAAACTGTAATGGATTACTCAACTCATCTCTACATTCTTTTAATATTCAGCATATACTCTCGTCTGGACCAGGCGATTTATGAGACTTCAGTTTTATTAATTGCTTTAAGCACATACGTTACTAGTAATATTGATATTCATCAACATATTTTTCTCTGTCGTTATGTATATGAACTTCTGGAGAACTGTACTGGGTTTTCATTAAGTGAATCTGGATGAAAATGATATTTAACGTACTACACATTTCTAACTCATCATCAGTCATTTCTCCTGTCGTAGTTTTAAGGGGACCTATTGTATCTCTAACCTTTGATTTATACAGTTGATAAAAAGCTTTGGGGTTATTTTTCGATTCGTTTGCTACCTTGATTTCATAATTTCTCTTTGCTTTCCTAATTTCTGTTTTTACCTGTCTTGTTAGGTTCTGATAGTAACCAAGTAAGTAATAAATGTAAAACAGATAGAAACGGAAGAAATATATTGAGTGTTTATTATACTAATAGTAGAAGCTTGTGTAACAAAATGGACCAGCTCAGGGCCATTGTTAGTAAAGAGAACATAGATATAATTGCAATAACGGAAACATGGATAAATTCAAACAGCAAGCATTTTTTAGCATAATTTCATATTCCAGGATATAACCTATTTAAATTTGACAGAGTAGGAAGGAGAGGTGGCGGTGTAGCAGTGTATATCAGGGTGTCATTAAAAAGCTGCAATAAATCAAACATTAAAACAAATAGCGACAATGAAAGTATTTGGGTAGAGAATGGTGAGGGCAGTGAATCCGTAGTCATTGGTGTTATATATAGACCACCTAATTTGAGTAGGAACGATGGTAAATTGCTATGGGAGGACATAAAGAAGGCATCTGATAGAAACAATGTATGTATTCTAGGCGATTTCAACTTTTCAGGCATAGATTGGAAAAATCAACTTAGCGATAATGAATCTGAAGATTTTCTGGAAGTAGTACAGGATAGTTTTTAATATCAATTCATAAACTCGTCCACTAGAGGAAATAATATCCTCGATTTACTTCTCAGTAATAATGAAAACCTAGTAAAAGATGTTGGGATTGGATTGGAGACGAACTAGGAAACAGTGATCATAAAGCCATATATTTTAACATAATATGGGATAGCAGAAAGAAGGAAAATTCGGCCTTGATCCCGGATTTTAGGAAGGCTAATTACGGTAGCATAAGGAGAGACCTAAGGGATGACCCTATGGTCAAAAGATTAATCCCCCCCACACCTCCGGAAACTGTCAACTTTGGACGGGATAACCCCGAATTTAATTTAGCAGCTACTTATGAACAATTTATTGCGACAATCAATAATGCCCAAAATAAACACATCCCTAAAAGAAAATTCAGATCGATACGGAACCAACCAAATGGATGAATAATAGACTCTTAGATCTTCTAGGGAAAAAGAAAGGAGTATATAGAAAAGTTAAGAAAGGCGAAAATCACTTACTTGGTTACTATCAGAACCTAACAAGACAGGTAAAAACTGAAATTAGGAAAGCAAAGAGAAATTATGAAATCA
>NW_024745416.1:0-14366 GCF_018991925.1 Homarus americanus | reverse complement strand
ACCACTCTACCACCCACCTTACCACCCTATCACCCATCTTACCACCCACCTCACCCCAGGTGTCGTGAGAACCAACCAAAAGAGAGTCTGCTCTTGTCGAAATACATAAGCAATCAATCACCAGCCCCTCACCTGCCTCACCTTACTAATTAAGTGCTACTGTAGGTGCAGGTAAGGAAGAGCCGCTGGGACGGTAACACCTGCCTGACGGGGAGGAAACATGGGGAAGCCCTGTAGGTTAATCTTCTAATATCTGAATTTGGCATCAGCTGATTACTTACACGACTAGTGGAGTGTATGTATGTATGTATGTATGTATGTATGTATGTATGTATGTAGTCACCTTCTATAACACAGCGACTAACGCACCCTTCCCCTCCCTCCCCCCTTGCGTCACGCCACACCACCACTCGCGCACGCAACTCACCCACCAATCACAAGGCGCATTTTCCACCTCCACGCAACTACACAGCCAATCACCACCAGACTTGTACTTGAAGGAAAACTTATGTATATATCAAGTTAAATTACGATAGGTTAGGTTAGGTTAGTTTAGGTTAGGTTAGTTTAGGTTAGTTTAGGTTAGGTTAGTTTAGTTTAGGTTAGGTTAGGTTAGGTTACGTTACGTTTATACACTCTCTTTTGTTTCCCTGTCTGGCCAAACCATAATGAGGACACCTGCACTTGAGAGAGAGAGAGACTTACCTGTGAAGAAATAATTAATCTGACACATCCATTTGTACCTGAGGTCTTGTGTCGTCATCATAGGAACAAAACATTGACCGAGTGATGCTTATGCCTTTATTGCCTTTGTTAATACTATTCTATAATGGAGAGTAAATGCTGGTTCTTGATTGGTTTGGTAAGATTGGGGTGATGGCAATGGGTCGTGGGTCGTATGGATCGTGGGTTCGTTGATTTGGGCATTGGTGATACATTTGAGGTCTTGTAGTCAGCTGGGCATCTTGTGTGGCTGTAGGAAGCGTTGGTGATGGAGCAGATGTGTTTAGTTAGACACGAGGAGAACTTAATGGTAAGTCAATCAGGCTGGTGGAGAGATGACTGTAGTGGCGAGCAGGTGAGATGTGTTGGCGAGCAGGTCAGATCTGTGGCGAGGGAAGAAGGGAGACTGTATCATATTCGGTCTAGAAGGAGTAGGGTGGGTTAGGTTAGGTTAGGCTAGGTTATGGTCTAGATGGACTTTTGTACATAACGTCTATGTATAAGACTCCGAGCATGGAATACGTTCAGCGAATTTAATAAGACAGTAACACCGTCGTTTAGATACCCAGGCGTCTCAGCTTGAAACTGAACACAAAACACCGTAACCTGTAGACCACTTGTGACGGCTGGTAGCAACACTCGGCTCTACCGTAGACCCGTAGACCACTTGTGACGGCTGGTAGCAACACTCGGCTCTACCGTAGACCCGTAGACCACTTGTGACGGCTGGTAGCGACACTCGGCTCTACCATAGACCCGTAGACCACTTGTGACGGCTGGTAGCGACACTCGGCTCTACCGTAGATCCGTAGACCACTTGTGACGGCTGGTAGCAACACTCGGCTCTACCATAGACCTGTAGACCACTTGAGACGGCTGGTAGCGACACTCGGCTCTACCGTAGACCACTTGTGACGGCTGGTAGCGACACTCGGTTCTACCGTAGACCTGTAGACCACTTGTGACAGCTGGTAGCAACACTCGGCTCCACCGTAGACCACTTGTGACGACTGGTAGCGACACTCGGCTCTACCGTAGACCTGTAGACTACTTGAGACGGCTGGTAGAGACACTCGGCTCTACCGTAGACCACTTGTGACGGCTGGTAGCAACACTCGGCTCTACCGTAGACCACTTGTGACAGCTGGTAGCGACACTCGGCTCTACCGTAGACCACTTGTGACAGCTGGTAGCGACACTCGGCTCTACCGTAGACCCGTAGACCACTTGTGACAGCTGGTAGCAACACTCGGCTCTACCGTAGACCCGTAGACCACTTGTGACAGCTGGTAGCAACACTCGGCTCTACCGTAGACCACTTGTGACAGCTGGTAGCGACACTCGGCTCTACCGTAGACCACTTGTGACAGCTGGTAGCGACACTCGGCTCTATCTTAGACCCGTAGACCACTTGTGACAGCTGGTAGCAACACTCGGCTCTACCGTAGACCCGTAGACTTGGGTCACCACTGAGGATTGGTGTTCATATTCCCGTTTAACTTCTGTGATTACAACTATTGATCATAGCTTGGGAACCTCCCCCCCCCCACGTGCCCTTATCTTTTGTGTACTGCTCATTAGAATGTTTGTTGATGTAGTCCTGGTGCAGTGACGTGTGTGTGTGTGTGTGTGTGTGTGTGTGTGTGTGTGGTTCAATATATTTACTTTCACAGTAATTATTTTTTTCCTAATTACAAAATTATTTTTGTTGGTTTAACTTAATAATATTAGTTCGTGAGTTTTGTTTCTTTTGTGTACAGTGAAAGGGTGAGACAGACAGACAGACAGACAGAGACAAAAGAAACAGGTGATTGTGTACTTAGTGTTTTCGTTTGCATGTTTCTTTACAACACAACACAACCATTCCCTTACATCTGGCAACTATCGTGAAATATGTTCTTTTCCTCTTTAATTCTATTTTAAGGATCATTAATCTTATTTCTTATTACCATTTTAAAAGATGATTTATATAACGGTAAACAATATAAGAGAACTATAACATTAAAAAGGTTTAGAGTTATAATTAAAGCATATATCTCACATGTGTCATGAATTATCGTACATCGCATCATCATCGGACGCCAACAGCTGACGGGGCATAACACAAAGGACGAAACGTTCTCACATCAACACCCGGAAAACGACGGTCATTAATTTCTACTCACACCGGATTTTGCCTCCCCTATGTGGACGGTTCATTGCTGAGGCTAATGGCATAAACCTCTGGGATTAATGATATTTTCCAGCCGATACCTTAGTTGATATATATGGGATTAGTTTAGTTTCAAATGTCATAGTCGAGGTGTCGTCGCCATAACGTATATCTCGAGGTGTTCAAATGTTTATAACTCTCTCTCCTACGTGAGTAAACTTTACCATCTTGAACTTGTTTGTCAACTTATCCTCTTGTTTTCGCGTCTCTCTCTCTCTCCCACACCAAAACCAAGTAAGAGAGATAACTAAAGAAACATGAGACAAAGTAAAAAAAAATCGTCTGTAATTCCATGTAAAAGTTATAAACACAATGACAAAAAAAACAAGTGAGCATCAAGTTTCCATCCTTTATATCGTAAACAAAAGACGACGATGATATAAATAAAAGCTTCAATATAAAATTAAAGAGAATCAACAAATAATACGTCTTTTTTTAACACAAACAACAACTAAATTACCTATTTATTCATACGTAAACAATAGCAATTTTGTTTTCAATAGATAAATAAATTCTTGAAAAGTGAGTAACATACAGACAAACATCAAGACTACAACACCCCACCTCACATTACCAGGTTGAGGAAATATCTATCTATCTATCTATCTGGAGTCGCTTTTAATACGTTATGTGAAATTTGGAGAAAAATAAGTCGAATCGGGTTAAGTTTCCTCCCTTGGGAGATTAACGGAACTCTCATACCGTCATTGTTAAAAGGTTTCGTAAAAAAAAGAAAAAGGAAAAACTCTGGTTGAATTTTAAGACCAAATGTTTTACATAAATATTGAGTTCTGACGAAGACAGACAGACAGATGGAGATGTTGTGATGTTTGTGCGTGTGTGTGTGTATGTATGTTTGTAGGAGTTCGTGTGTGTGTGTATTTGTGTATTTTCCTTTATGCCTCTCTCTCTCTCTCTCTCTCTCTCTCTCTCCCTCTCTCTCAATTCTTACCTTCATTATGTCAATTTATAATAAACCTAAACCATTTACAGACTACAGTAAATACATAACATACTGTATAAATCACCCCCTGCATTAAGTACTGTATACTGTATTATTAAAATAGTACATAATCATTAATTGTATTATTTAGCAACTACAGCAATTATTATGTAGTAATTATTGGTTACAGCAAGGTTAATGTACTTATTTTTAGTGATTCCATGACAGAAACTGTATTAATAAGAGGGTACAGCAAGTATCTATGTATTATTTAGATATAACATGACAGAAACTGTATTAATAAGAGGGTACAGCAAGAATCTATGTATTATTTAGATATTACATGGCATAAAATGTGTCAATAAGAGGGTACAACAAGAATCTATGTATTATTTAGATATTACATGGCATAACCTGTATTATCAAGAGGGTACAGCAAGTACCTATGTATTATTTAGATATTACATGACAGAAACTGTATCAATAAGAGGGTACAGCAAGTATCTATGTATTATTTAGATATTACATGAAACAGACTGTATTAGCAAGAGGGTACAGCATGTATCTATGTATTATTTAGATATTACATGAAACAAACTGTATTCTCAAGAAGGTACAGCAAGTATCTATGTATTATTTACATATTACATGACAGAAACTGTATTAATAATAGGGTACAGCAAGTATCTATGTATTTTTTAGATATTACAGGAAACAAACTTTTATTCTCAAGAAGGTACAGCAAGTATCTATGTATTATTTAGATATTACATGAAACAGACTGTATTATCAAGAGGGTACAGCAAGTATCTATGTATTATTTAGATATTACATGACATAAACTGTATTATCAAGAGGGTACAGCAAGTATTTATGTATTATTTATATATTACATGAAACAGACTGTATTATCAAGAGGGTACGGCAAGTATCTATGTATTATTTAGATATTACATGACACAAACTGTATTATCAAGAGGGTACAGCAAGTATTTATGTATTATTTAGATATTACATGACACAAACTGTATTATCAAGAGGGTACAGCAAGTATTTATGTATTATTTAGATATTACATGACATAAACTGTATTATCAAGAGGGTACAGCAAGTATCTATGTATTATTTAGATATTACATGACACAAACTGTATTATCAAGGGGGTACAGCAAGTATCTATGTATTATTCAGATATTACATGACACAAACTGTATTATCAAGAAGGTACAGCAAGTATCTATGTATTATTTAGATATTACATGAAACAGACTGTATTATCAAGAAGGTACAGCAAGTATCTATGTATTATTTAGATATTACATGAAACAGACTGTATTATCAAGAGGGTACAGCAAGTATCTATGTATTATTTAGATATTACATGAAACAGACTGTATTATCAAGAGGGTACAGCAAGTATCTATGTATTATTTAGATATTACATGAAACAGGCTGCATTATCAAGAAGGTACAGCATAGTTTATATAACCTCGTGGATGGTTCTGTCACTCGTTCATCAGAGATATGGAGAGATGCTGAGAGATGCTGAGAGATAGTGAGAGATGTTAGGAGGTATTGAAAGAGGCTAGGAGACACTGGGAGATGCTAAGAGAGTTTTTGAAAGTCATATAAAGACGCTAAGAGACATTGAGACACGAAGAGACGCTAAAACACGTTTAGAGAGAGAGAGAGAGAGAGAGACTGATTAAAAATTCCCAATCATCCGTAACTTAATTTCTCCTCTTACCTGGAGACGTGAGAAGATATTTAAGTGGTCCAATTAAGGGGGCGACACAGACAGATTATATCAGGTATTCAGTCCTTATTAACCGAGTTGGCTTATGGAAGGCGCTCAAGGTAACTTCGCCAGACGATCGTTCTTTTGTCCTCTGCCTGTGCTGCCGTTCATTTATTGTATGTGTGTTAGAGTATGTATGTATGTATGTATGTATGTATGTATGTATGTATGTATGTATGTATGTATGTATATGTATATATGTATATTATGTATATATATATGTATGTATGTATGTATGTATGTATGTATGTATGTATGTATATGTATATATGTATGTATGTATATATGTATGTAATAATACTTGTATGTATGTATGTATGTATGTATGTATGTATGTATGTATGTATGTATGTATGTATGTATATATGTATGTATGTATATATGTATGTATGTATGTATGTATGTATGTATGTATGTATGTATGTATGTATGTATGTATGTATGTATGTATGTATGTATGTATGTATGTATGTATGTATGTATGTATGTATGTATGTATGTATGTAATTCATGCACCACAAACCTTTCCAACACAAAACCTGTCAAAATACAACAGTTTACAATAGATCAACTCTATAATAGACAATTTATAAATAAAATCAAACAAATTCTATCCAAACAAAAGCTGTGGGTTTTTTTGTCGATAGTATAATTTAGGTTAAGTGAACCTTATCGCCTGAATGTTTGGTGTTTATGGTTGAGTAAACGAGAGGATATCAAACAATTTCACGGTGATGTGGATCTTTAGAACTACAGATTATATTGTAAACTTTATATACGGGTAAAATTTGTTTAAAATTTGTTTATTTCGCTTTTGTTGATACCAAGAGAATTGTTTTTTTTTCATAGTAGACTAAATGACAGACAGACAGACAGACACACAACATAATAGTGTAACTCTACCTTTGTCTCCTTTCATTCACACGGACGTAGAAATATTAAAACACAACGATATTTAGAAATATCATATATATTTTTTCCTTTAATCTTTGTTACTCAGTGTTAATTATTCCTCCCAGTCACTTCTGTTCACAATTGCTTTACGGTGGTTTAAAGTTTCCTTCATATGTGTGTGCATATATTGGTATTATCGTACAGTAAGAGTGACAGCCGTAGGATATTAGGTTCCAAGTGTCATAAGGCTTACCTGTTATTACACGTGGCAGTCGTGTAATAAGTCTTATCGAGTGTAGGGAAGAATCCGGATTTGTTTAATGCCGTACCCTCACTCCAGAGTAGGCTGTTCCATAGTCACTAGTTTACGGTGAAGTGATATCTTGGGACGCCCCGCTCTACCAGGACCCCATAATTATAAAGCCTCAATTATTGTTCTTCTCATTATCTCATTCAGGGTCAATCATACCATTTATCAGGGTTGTTAATCCGGATCTTTATATAAAATGCCGTAATACGCCCTTCCTCTTTCAAGTATATCAGGGTTGTTAATCCGGATCTTTATATTAATGCCGTAATACGCCCTTCCTCTTTAAAGTATCTCAGGGTTGTTAATCCGGATCTTTATATTAACGCCGTAATACGCCCTTCCTCTTTAAAGTATCTCGGGGTTGTTAATCCGGATCTTTATATAAAATGCCGTAATACGCCCTTCCTCTTTCAAGTATATCAGGGTTGTTTATCCGGATCTTTATATTAATGCCGTAATACGCCCTTCCTCTTTCAAGTCTCTTATCCTTATCTAAGGATCTTCTCAGAAGAACAATAATCATTAGTGTAATTTCCCTAGGTATAACTTGGTTAGTTTCCGGGACTTTCTGGTTATCCACTGCCGTGATATTTTCTAGGGTAATCCACTTATCTTATTTTTTTGACCATTAATTAATTTATCTAGGTTTTCTTAATGGCCACCTCAGGATTTGTTAAACTTGGTAGTCCTGGAGGAGTGGAAGAGCAAGATACCATTTCACATCTTGAAGCATGTGGAGGAGCGTGGAGAGGTTAATTTAGGACGTGCGGCTGAGCTGGCTGATGAGTACGCCTTGCTGGTGGAGTCACTGTGCCGTAGGGAACGTGGTACTTTCCGGCATGTTAGGTCCTCCTCTGATGATAACCTTGGGGACGTGAGTGGTAGGTCGAAAGGTCCCACACCTACCCCCCCCTGATGCAACCAAGTTTTATTGTTCTTACTGTAAAAAACCAGGCCATACGATCCAGTCTTGTAAACACCCAAAGTGTCGAACTGCTAAAAGTAGTTCCCTGGATCCCAAATTCAAACCAATAGCAACCACCAATGTGGAAAGGCCCCATCAGGATCTCTTCTCTTCATTCACCTATGAGGGAAAAATTTCAATCATAGAGGGGTCTCGTTCTTTCCCTATTCGTATACTACGTGATACGGGCGCAGCACAATCTATCCTCCTGTTTAACGTCATTCCTGATATATCTACCGCATTTACTAATGAGTGTTCTAATTTCGGATCTCTCATCCCATTCTTCCTATCCTTTAGCTAAAGTGCACCTCCAATGTCCCTTGATTACTGGGGAAGTGCAAATAGCCATTAGGAAAGACCCAATGCCTGTGTGCGGCATTCATTTATTATTGGGTAATGACTTGGTAGGAGATCTAGTGGTTCCTAACATAAAGACAGTCGACTCTCCCTTACCTGTCAACTCCACCACTGACCTTGAAGAAACTATTCCTCACCTTTTCCCATCTTGCGCTGTCACCCGGTCACAGAGTGTGCGAAATGGGCCCTCTTCGTCTAAAACCACCTCCAATATCTTACTACCCACAGAAGATCTGTACAGTAAGACCATTAGTAAGGATGAGCTCATTACAGCCCAACAATCTGATCCATCTTTGTTCAAACAGGTGATGAAAGACCCCAGTGTGGACCATTGTACATCTTCGGCTTACCACCCACCGTCCCAAGGTTGCTTGGAACGGTTCCATCAAAACTTTCAAGTCGATGCTAATAAACTATCTCCCCTCAACTATATAGTCCATACTCCTGATCGCAGAAGAGATTCACAACTTGTTCACATTAATCTCATGAAACTTTACCATTCCAGGCAGTCAGAGGAAGACATCCCAGAGGCTATAAGTCAACCTGTATTGCATACGGTTTTGTCAGGGCCGGAGCCGGAGACATGACATGGACCTATTGGAGAATTTAGACTTCCCTCTACCTAAAGAAAACCCTGCTAACAGTCACATACTCAACAACTTGGATGAGTATTTTTCTGTTCTGAATCCATCTCAAACAAAAGATCTCACTAAGTTAGTATCAACATTTCCTAAAGTCACGTCAGACCTCCCAGGGGTTTGCAATATACTTAAACATGATATTAAGCTAATCTCAGATGATGTACAACCCATTAGGCAATCAGCATATCGACTAAATCCACAAAAAAGAAAGATTATGAAAAAGGAGGTAGATTTTTTGTTAAAACCTAACTTAGCTGAGCCTAGTACCTCCCCCTGGGCTTCACCTTGCCTTCTCATTCCAAAACCCGATGGCACTTTTCGTTTCTGTACCGATTATCGTAAAGTGAACCAGGTCACTGTCTCGGACTCCTACCCTTTACCTTTGATTGAAGATATAATAGACAGCATAGGCTGTGCCAAATTTATCAGTACCGTGGACCTATTGAAAGGATATTACCAAGTGGGACTCACGGATAGGGCAAAAATAATCTCGGCATTTATAACTCCATTTGGTCTTTTTCAATATTTGGTTATGGCGTTTGGCTTTTCTAATGCTCCGGCCACATTCCAGAGGGCCATCAACTACCTTATTCAGGACCTAGGTGGGACGTTCGCCTACCTGGATGACCTGGTGGTGGTGTCGGACAGCTGGGACGAACATCTGGTGCGTTTGGAGATACTGTTTGCACGACTGCAAGAGACTGGATTCACCATAAACCTGGCTAAATCTGCTTTTGGCCGAGCCTCAGTGACTTACCTGGGACATATCGTTGGGCAAACGTTAGAGCCTATCTTGTCCTTCCCCACTCCAAGGACGAGGAAGGAACTCATGCGCTTCCTTGGGATGTGCGGCTACTACCGTCGGTTCTGCAGTAACTTCTCCAGCGTGGCCGGACCCCTCACAGACCTTATCAGTTCTGCGGTCCCTTACATCTGGAACCAGAAGTGCGACCAGTCTTTCCACCGCCTCAAAGCCTTCCTTGCCTCCAAGCCTGTAGTCCACCCCCCTGACTACACCTCGCCCTTCCATCTGCAAATCGACGCTAGTGGTGTCGGAGTGGGGCTGTGCTCCTACAACCCGACCCAACCACTGATGTCCTTCACCCTGTGGCATACTATTCCGCCAAGTTGAAAAAACATCAGACCAACTACTCGACCATAGAGAAGGAGGCCCTGGCCCTGGTGTTGGCAATAAAGAAGTTTGAATGTTACCTCCAGTCTTGCCCACAAACAACCCTAGTCTTCACTGACCATAACCCACTCACGTTCATCCAAACCAACAAGACCTCCAACCAGTGAATCCTCCGCTGGGCTCTCCTCACCCAGCCCTATAATCTACAAGTCCGGCACATAAAGGGGGTGGACAACCTGATTGCAGACTCCTTATCCCGAGCTCCAGTGGAAATGCAGCAGCTACTCTCCAGACGCACCAGGTGATCACCTCCTTCGCGCCCGCGCTACGGAGGTCTTTGGAGGGGGGTGTGTTACGAACCCCTCCACCCAGCACTACGAACCACGCCATCTATTGTCTTGATCTACCTACCCAGCACCACGAGCAACGCCATCTAGGGACGAGACACGAGTATGACTCGTCTTAGTTAAACACTCCGGGGTTTCCCTTCTCCATATCCTGGTTGTTGCGTCACTTCCTCCCAGTCTTCTTTGTGAGCTCCAATTCGAGGAGAGAGGACTTGGCTCTGGGAAGTGACCACAGGATCATCTATCCTCTAAACCTACGGACAGTGACTACCTACCGTCTTCTACAATACTCAGCCTTACTCGTCAGCCATCTCAGCTCCTCACTTAAGTATTTGTATCTTGTATTGCCTCCCCCGCGTCCACTTGCTTCAAAATTGTTGTATGTTTTATTAATATGTATATACTGTTAATGTTTAGGTTAAGTTTGGTTAAGGGTAATTTATAAGCTGAATATTTTGTTAAGGGATTTATGGTACTCTATTATATACAACGAAAACTCGCATCCTTTGTCTACCCTTTTATAGTCCGATTGTCTTTGTTTTGTTTTTTTTGTTACCTGTTGGGATCTGGGTAGACGTATAACTATATTCTAAATCCCCAACTCGTAACAATACATACATACATATATTCATACATACATACATACACCAAGATCTCTCTCTTGCATAGATTTCAAACACCTTCTTTAATAACTATCGACTAATTTAGGGAAAGACAAAGACGAACTCTGGGAGAAACGAGAGAACAAAGAGATAGAGAGATAAAGAGAGAGAGAGAGAGAGAGAGAGAGAGAGATACTTATGAGAAACATATTGAGAACAAATAGAGACGTGAGAGAGACGAGATAGATAGATGAGAGAACAGGACGATTACTCAAGAGAATTAATTACTGAGTAAATGGTGGTCATACATCATGTGGCCAGCACCTCTCTCTATCTCTCTCTATTTTACTCTGTTTCTCTCCCTCTCTATTCCCCTCTCTCTCTATCTCTCATTCACATTCTCTCACTTTCTTGTACACGACTTCTCTCTCTCTCTCTCTCTCTCTCTCTCTCTCTCAAATCCCTCACCTTCCTCTCTCCAATCCCTCATTTCCTACCACCTGACCTCACTTTATCTCACCTGACCTCACCTGACCTCCAATGGTAAGTTTCCAAACAAGTTGTTCATTAAGCCTTGTTTTGCCCCCAAGCAACGTCAATTAAGAGAGGTCCATAAGGTCGATTCTCATTGGGTAAATATATAGGAATTTTACCTTTATGAATCTTAAGGTAGGTTTAGGAGGGGGTCTTTTACCTGTATGACCTTTGACCTGGTTGTCTTCTTGACCTTTGATGTTTGTTTTGTTGACCCCGTCTTAGGTGTTTTTGGAGACCAGTTGGTCAGGTCAGGTCAGGTCAGGTCATTAACATTATCAAGTCATGTTTCCTTTCCATCATTATCTCTCTGTATACACAATTCCTCTTTCTCTATCTCTTTATCATCTCTTCCTTATCATTTCCTCTCTTATTATCACGTATTTCCTTGTTCTTATCTCTCTCTAGACTCATTTACATACATTTGTATTTAAATTTTCTTTCTAATTAACCTACGTCTTTCTCTGGTCCCTCTGGTTCATTTACTTAACTTAGTCTGTGTTTATATTCTTTTATTTCTTCAGGTTTTGTCTAAGTTAAAAGAACGAAATTTATTTTTTTTTGAAAATTTTGGGGTAATTTTTGGTAATTTTTTGTGAGGCTAAGTTTGTATTTTTTTCTTTGTCATTCGTTCATTGTTTGTTTGTTTGTTTATTTGCCTTCTTGCTTGTTTGTTTGTTTTGTTTCTTTTGTTTGTTTGTTAAAATACCTCTATAATCCAAATCAACACACAACACAAATCCTGTTTTTTTTTTTTACTGATTTACAAATATATTCCTTCCACCCCTTGTGTGTTTTTTTTAATGATATTTTCAATTGCTTTTTTTTGTCTTGGCTCTTAACCAACTTTGTTTATTAAGTCTCCTAAAGGTTTAATCACCTGCTAATGACTGCCTTAATGAGCTGTAATCTGAGAGGTAATAAGAACAAGCAATTAGTGATCAGGAAGGTAATGGTGTTGTTAGTGATTTAATTACCGCCACACAGACAGACAGATAGATACAACACACACACACACACACACACACACACCAGTACCAGTCAGGAAGAATATATTGTGTTCCTTGTGACTTCCATGTACGTGTTTTGACTTTTACCTTAACTAGTACGCCTGACCTTTTGATTTTACGTCTTTACTTTTGACTTCCATGCCCATCGTTTGACAGTCATGTTTTGACTTCTACCGTAACCATAGCCTTTTGTCTTCCCCATTCCTACCCGGGTAACCTTGACTTCCTCTTCCTTCTCCTCTTCTTCCTCTTCCCCTTTCGTCACCACCACCTCCCTCCTCCACCTCCCCACCATCCCCTCCTCCACCCCGTCTCCCCCTACCCCCCCTCCTCCTTGTCATGCAGTCAGGCAACAAGGTTTTAGCCACACTGAAAAATCCCCGGAGCGTCATGACAGCTTCGCGTGGTAGCAGCTTTTACTCTGTGTTTGGCTGTGCATGACTCCTAGTCCACACGGGAGATGACGTAGTCTGTCTGTTTGTCTCTGTTTGTTTGTGTGTGGGATGGGTAGGAGGTGTGGGTTTGTGTTTAGGTGTTTGTGTGTGTGTGTATCTGTGTGTTATTGAATGTATGTGTGTGTGTGTGTGTGTGTGTCTTATTGTATGTGTGTGTGTGTGTGTGTGTGTGTGTGTGTGTGTGTGTGTGTGTGTGTGTCTGTGTCTGTGTGTTATTGAATGGATGTGTATGTGTGTGTGTGTCTGTGTGTTATTGTATGTGTGTGTGTGTGTGTGTGTGTGTGTGTGTGTGTGTTTGTGTGTGTGTGTGTGTGTGTCATAGCCTAAGACAATTTGTTATAATATTTCATTTATCCAGTTAAGGGAAATAAAATTATCGTATGAACCTTATGAGAAGCCTTCCTGAACTCACTAGTTAAGGCACCCAGTTACATACCTCCTCACACCTCCAGTTAAGGGAGGAATGACTTTAGGACTAATGCGTGTTCTGTACTGGGAGATGACGTGTTTACCTGGTGGAAAGATCGTTAGTTCCATACCGGTAGTGAACATGTAAGACTCAGATTATTCATATTAGTAATGGTCGCCGCTCTCACATTTAGTTTTCAAGTTGATACATAGTCACACATGTATACACGTACATATTTATACATTTACTTATATACTCTTTTACGTAACTTCTGAACGTACACCTACATATACATATTCATAATTAACACACACACACACACTCATATATATATATATATATATAATATATATTATATATATATATATTATATATATATATATATATATATATATATATATATATATATATATATATATATATATATATATATATATATATGTAATATTCAGAAATTTCAGAGTAATTTCAAATGCCCCGCCATGAGTGATACTGAGCGTTCAAGGTCATCTGAGGGGAGGGAGCGCTGCCTGCTCGTAGCGAGAGATTGCGGAACTAGGCCTATATGATATTAAATGTGATTTACCGAATTAATAATGATGCGATTCATGAAGTTAAGGGACTATTATTGAATTTGAAATTATTATAGATCGTTTAGCAGTCTGAATAATGTTACGGGTGTCCCAAGGAGTTATTAGTAAGGCGGTAAATATATCACGTAGGCCCAAGCTAACGCCGTGGGGAGACGCGACGCTGGCTAGGCCCAGTCCCGGAGAGCATTCACACAGACAAGACGTTCCGCGCGTCCATCAGAAATAGTCACGTGGCCTAGTCACCTGTGCTGCGCTATTGCAGTATAACAAGTAAGTCTCATTCGATCTCAGACAGGGTTAGATAGGGCAGTGATAAAGTAAACTAGAGCTAACAGTGAGTTCATTTCAGGGTTTCCGTCAGAACCCACTTGATTGGAGTTGACCGAAGTTGACTGCGAGAGATTGACTGCCGTTGAGACTGCCGTTGATGATTGAGGGTGGC
>NW_024745415.1:0-86218 GCF_018991925.1 Homarus americanus | reverse complement strand
GAGTATAACAAAGTCCCCTAATCGAGTAAAACAAACACCACTGATCGAGTATAAAAAAGTCCCCTGATAGAGTCTAACAAAGCCCCCTGATCGAGTATAAAAAAGTCCCCTGATCGAGTATAACTAAGCTCCCTGATCGAGTATAATAAATGACCCTAATGGAGTATAACAAAGTCCCAAGATCGAGTATAACAATGTCTTTCGATCGAGTATAACTAAGTCCCATGATGGAGTATAACAAAGTCCCCTCATCGAGTATAACAAAGTCCCCTCATCGAGCATAACAAAGCCCCCTGATCGAGTATAAGAAAGACCCCTGAACGAATATAACAAAAACCCTACTTCAGTATATACAAAGTCTCTTGATCGAGTATAACAAAGCCCCCTGATCGAGTATAACAAAGTCCCCTGATCGATTACAACAAAGTCCCCTGATCCAGTATAACATAGTCCCCTCATCGAGTATAACAAAGTCCCCTCATTGAGTATAACAAAGTCCCCTTATCGAGCATAATAAAGCCCCGGATCGAGTATAACAAAGTCCCATGATCTAGTATAACAAGGTCTCCTGATCGAGTATAACAAAGTCCCCTGGTCGAGTATAACAAAGTCCCCTTATCGAGTATAATAAAGCCCCGGATCGAGTATAACAAAGTCCCCTGATCGAGTATAACAAAGTTCCCTGATCGGATATAAGAAAGTCCCCTGATCCAGTATACCGAAGGCCCCAAATGGAGTATAAGAAAGGCCCCTAATGGAGTAAAACAAAGGCCCCTGACCGAATATAACAAAGGCCCCTGACCGAATATAACAAAGTCCCTAGTTGAGAGTATACAAAGTCCCCTGATCGAGTATAACAAAGCCCCCTGATCGAGTATAAGAAAGTCCCCTGATCGAGTATAACAAAGTTCCCTGATCGGATATAAGAAAGTCCCCTGATCCAGTATACCGAAGGCCCCAAATGGAGTATAAGAAAGGCCCCTAATGGAGTAAAACAAAGGCCCCAGACCGAATATAACAAAGGCCCCTGACCGAATATAACAAAGTCCCTAGTTGAGAATATACAAAGTCCCCTGATCGAGTATAACAAAGCCCCCTGATCGAGTATAACTAAGCTCCCTGATCGAGTATAATAAATGACCCTAATGGAGTATAACAAAGTCCCAAGATCGAGTATAACAATGTCTTTCGATCGAGTATAACTAAGTCCCATGATGGAGTATAACAAAGTCCCCTCATCGAGTATAACAAAGTCCCCTCATCGAGCATAACAAAGCCCCCTGATCGAGTATAAGAAAGACCCCTGAACGAATATAACAAATTCCCTACTTCAGTATATACAAAGTCTCTTGATCGAGTATAACAAAGCCCCCTGATCGAGTATAACAAAGTCCCCTAATCGATTACAACAAAGTCCCCTGATCCAGTATAACATAGCCCCTCATCGAGTATAACAAAGTCCCCTCATTGAGTATAACAAAGTCCCCTTATCGAGCATAATAACGCCCCGGATCGAGTATAACAAAGTCCCATGATCTAGTATAACAAAGTCCCTTGATCGAGTATAACAAATTCCCCTGGTCGAGTATAACAAAGTCCCCTTATCGAGTATAACAAAGTTCCCTGATCGGATATAAGAAAGTCCCCTGATCCAGTATACCGAAGGCCCCAAATGGAGTATAAGAAAGGCCCCTGATCCAGCGTATACTGAAGGCCCTAAATGGAGTATAAGAGTCTCCCAAATGGAGTATAAGAAAGGCCCCTAATGGAGTAAGACAAAGGCCCCTGACCGAATATAACAAAGTCCCTAGTTGAGAATATACAAAGTCCCCTGATCGAGTATAACAAAGCCCCCTGATCGAGTATAAGAAAGTCCCCTGATCGAGTATTACAAAGTTCCCTGATCGGATATAAGAAAGTCCCCTGATCCACTATACCGAAGGCCCCAAATGGAGTATAAGAAAGGCCCCTAATGGAGTAAAACAAAGGCCCCTGACCGAATATAACAAAGGCCCCTAACCGAATATAACAAAGTCCCTAGTTGAGAATATACAAAGTCCCCTGATCGAGTATAACAAAGCCCCCTGATCGAGTATAAGAAAGTTCCCTGATCCAGTATAACAAAGGTCCCTGGCCCCTAATGGAGTATAACAAACGTCCCTGACCGAATATAACAAAGTCCCTAGTTGAGAAAATACAAAGTCCCCTGATCGAGTACAACAAAGCACCCTGATCCAGTATAAGAAAGTCCCCTAATCGAGTATAAGAAAGGCCAAGATCGAGTAAAACAAACTCCTCTGATCGAGTATAACAAAGTCCCCTAATCGAGTATAACAAAGTCCTCTTATCGAGTATAATAAAGGCCTGGATCGAGTATAACAAAATCCCCTGATGTAGTATAACAAAGTCCCTTGATCGAGTATAACAAAGTCCCCTGGTCAAGTAAAACAAAGTCCCCTTATCGAGTATAACAAAGCCCCCTCAGCGAGTATTACAAAGTCCCCTGGTCGAGTAAAACAAAATCCCCTGGTCGAGTATAACAAAGTCCCCTGATCGAGTATAACAAAGGCCCTTTATCGAGTATAACAAAGGCCCCTGGTCGAGTATAACAAAGTCCCCTGATCGAATATATCAAAGGACCCTAATGGAGTATAACAAAGTCCCAAGATCGAGTATAACAAAGTCTTCCAATCGAGTATAACAAAGTCCCCTGATCGGGAATAACAACGTCCCCTGATCGAGTATAACAAAGTTAACTGATCGAGTATAAGAAAGTCCCCTGATCGAGTAAAACAAACACCCCTGATCGAGTATAACAAAGTCCCCTAATCGATAATAACAAAGCCCCCTAATCGAGTAAAACAAAGTCCTCTGATCGAAGATAACAAAGTCCCTGATCGAGTATAACAAAGCTCCGTAATCGAGTATAACAAAGTCCCCTGATTGAGTATAACAAAGTCCCCTGATCGAGTATAGCAAAGTCCCTTGATCGAGAAAAACAAAGCCCCCTAGTCGAGTATAACAAAGTCCCCTCATCGAGTATAACAAAGTCCCCTAATTGAGTAAAACAAACACCCCTGATCGAGTATAACAAAGTCCCCTGATAGAGTCTAACAAAGCCCTCTGATCGAGTATAAAAAAGTCCCCTGATCGAGTATAACTAAGCTCCCTGATCGAGTATAATAAATGACCCTAATGGAGTATAACAAAGTCCCAAGATCGAGTATAACAATGTCTTTCGATCGAGTATAACTAAGTCCCATGATGGAGTATAACAAAGTCCCCTCATCGAGTATAACAAAGTCCCCTCATCGAGCATAACAAAGCCCCCACATCGAGTATAAGAAAGACCCCTGAACGAATATAACAAATTTCCTACTTGAGTATATACAAAGTCTCTTGATCGAGTATAACAAAGTCCCCTGATTGAGTATAACAAAGTCCCCTGATCGAGTATAACAAAGTCCCCTGATCGATTATAACAAAGTCCCCTGATGCAGTATAACATAGTCCCCTCATCGAGTATAACAAAGTCCCCTCATCGAGTATAACAAAGTCCCCTTATCGAGCATAATAAAGCCCCGGATCGAGAATGACAAAGTCCCCTGATCTAGTATAACAAAGTCCCCTGATCGAGTATAACAAAGTCCCCTGGTCGAGTATAACAAAGTCCCCTTATCAAGTATAATAAAGCCCCGGATCGAGTATAACAAAGTCCCCTCATCGAATATAACAAAGTCCCCTGATCGGATATAAGCAAGTCCCCTGATCCAGTATACCGAAGGCCCCAAATGGAGTATAAGAAAGGCCCCTAATGGAGTATAACAAAGGCCCCTGACCGAATATAACATAGGCCCCTGACCGAATATAACAAAGTCCCTAGTTGAGAATATACAAAGTCCCCTGATCGAGTATAACAAAGCCCCCTGATCGAGTATAAGAAAGTCCCCTGATCGAGTATAAGAAAGTCCCCTAATCCAGTATAACAAAGGCCCCTAATGGAGTATAATAAAGGCCCCTGATCGAGTTTAACAAAGTCCCAAGATCGAGTATAACAAAGTCCCCTGATCGAGTATAACAAAGTCCATGATCGAATATAACAAAGTCCCCTTTTCGAGTATAATAAAGCCCCGGATCGAATATAACAAAATCCCCTGATGTAGTATAACAAAGTCCCCTGATCGAGTATAACAAAGTCCCCTGGTCGAGTATAACAATGTCCCCTGATCAAGTATATCAAAGCCCCCTCATCGAGTAAAACAAAGCCCCCTCATCGAGTATAACAAAGTCCCCTGGTCGAGAAAAACAAAATCCCCTGGTCGAGGATAACAAAGTCCAATGATCAAGTATAACAAAGGCCCTTTATCGAGTATAACAAAGTCCCCTGATCGCGTATAACAAAGGACCCTAATGGAGTATAACAAAGTCCCAAGATCGAGTATAACAAAGTCCTCTGGTCGAGTATAACCAAGTCCCCTGATCGAGTATAACAAAGGACCCGAATGGAGTATAAGAAAGTCCCCTCATCGGGAATAACAAAGTCCCCTCATCGAGTATAACAAAGTTCCCTGATCGAGTATAACAAAGTTCCATGATCGAGTAAAACAAACACCCCTGATCGAGTATAACAAAGTCCTTGATCGAGTATAAAAAAGCCCCCTAATCGAGTAAAACAAAGTCCCCTGATCGAACATCACAAAGTCCCCTGATCGAGTATAACAAAGCCCCCTGATCGAGTATAACAAAGGCCCCTTTTCGAGTATAACAAAGTGCCCTCATCGAGTATAACAAAGTCCCCTCATCGAGTATAACAAAGTCCCCTGATCGAGTAAAACAAAGTCCCCTGATCGAGTATAACTAAGTCCTCTGATTGAGTATAACAAAGGACGCTAATGGAGTATAACAAATTCCCAAGATCGAGTATAACAAAGTCTTCTGATCGAGTATAAAAAAGTCCCCTGATCGAGTATAACAAAGCCCCCTAATGCAGTATAACAAAGTCCCAAGATCGAGTATAACAAAGTCTCCTGATCGAGTATAACAAAGCCCCCTGATCGAGTAAAACAAAGGCCCTTGGTTTAAATATCAAAGTCCTCATCGAGTATTACAAAGTCCCCTGATCGAGTATAACAAAGTCCCCTGATCGAGTAAAACAAACACCCTGATCGAGTATAACAAAGTCCTGATCGAGTATAACAAAGCCCCTGATCGAGTATAACAAAGTCCCCTGATCAGAGTATATAACTAAGTCCCCTGATTGAGTATAACAAAGGTCCCTAATGGAGTATAACAAAGTCCCAAGATCGAGTATAACAAAGTCTTCTGATCGAGTATAACAAAGTCCCCTGATCGAGTATAACAAAGGCACCATGGTTGAGTATGACTAAGTCCCCTAATCGAGTATAACAAAGTCCCCTGATCGAGTATAACAAAGTCCCTTGATCGAGTAAAACAAACATCCCTGATCGAGTATAACAAAGTCCCCTGATCGAGTATAACAAAGCCCCCTGATCGAATATAACAAAGTCCCCTAATCGAGTATAACTAAGTCCCATGATTGAGTATAACAAAGGACCCTAATGGAGTATACCAAAGACCCAAGATCGAGTATAACAAAGTCCTCTGATCGAGTAAAACAAAGTCTACTGATCGAGTATAACAAAGTCCCCTGATCGAGTATAACAAAGGCCCCTGATCGAGTATAACTAAGTCCCCTGATCGAGTATAATAAATAACCCTAATGGAGTATGACAAAGTCTCAAGATCGAGTATAAAAAAGTCCCCTGATCGAGTATGACAAAGTCCCCTGATCGAGTATAACAAAGTCCCCTGATCGAGTATAACAAAGTCCCCTGATCGAGTATAACAAAGTCCCCTGATCGAGTAAAACAAAGCCCCCCCATCGAGTATAACAAAGTCCCCTGATCGAGTATAACAAAGTCCCCTATTCGAGTGTAACAAAGTCCTCTGATCGAGTATAACAAAGCCACCTCGTCGAGTATAACAAAGTCCCCTCATCGAGAATAACAAGGTCCCCTAATCGAGTATAATAAAGTCTCCTGATTGAGTATAATACAGTCCCCTGATCGAGTATAACAAAGTCCCCTGATCGAGTATAACAAAGTCCCCTAATCGAGTATAACAAAGTCCCCTGATCGAGTTCAACAAAGCACCCTGATCGAGTATAAGAAAGGCCCTTTATCGAGTATAACAAAGTCCCCTGATCTAGTATAACAAAGGCCCCTAATGAAGTATAACAAAGGCCCCTGATCGAGTTTAACAAAGTCTCAAGATCGAGTACAACAATCTCCCCTCATCGAGTATAACAAAGGCCCTCTATCGAGTATAACAAAGGGCCCTGGTCGAGTATAACAAAGTCCCCTGATCGAGTATAACAAAGGACCCTATTGGAGTATAACAAAGTCCCAAGATCGAGTATAACAAAGTCTTCCGATCGAGTATAACTAAGTCCCCTGATGGAGTATAACAAAGTCCCCTCATCGAGTATAACAAAGTCCCCTCATCGAGCATAACAAAGCCCCCAGATCGAGTATAAGAAAGGCCCCTGAACGAATATAACGAATTCCCTAGATGAGTATATACAAAGTCTCTTGATCGAGTATAACAAAGCCCCCTGATCGAGTATAACAAACTCCCCTTATCGATTACAACAAAGTTCCCTGATCCAGTATAACATAGTCCCCTCATCGAGTATAACGAAGTCCCCTGATCGAGTATAACAAAGTCCCCTAATTGAGTATAACAAAGGACCCTAATGGAGTATAACAAATTCCCAAGATCGAGTATAACAAAGTCTTCTGATCGAGTATAACAAAGCCCCAAAATCGAGTATAACAAAGTCCGCTGATCGAGTAAAATAAAGTCCCCTGATCGAGAATAACAAAGTCCCCTAATCGAGTATAACAAAGTCCCCTTATCGATTACAACAAAGTCCCCTGATCCAGTATAACATAGTCCCCTCATCGAGTATAACGAAGTCCCCTGATCGAGTATAACAAAGTCCCCTGATTGAGTATAACAAAGGACCCTTATGGAGTATAACAAATTCCCAAGATCGAGTATAACAAAGTCTTCTGATCGAGTATAACAAAGTCCCCAGATCGAGTATAACAAAGTCCCCTAATCGAGTATAACAAAGTCCCCTGATCGAGTATAACAAAGTCCCCTGATCGAGTAAAACAAAGCCCCCTCATCGAGCATAACAAAGTCCCTAACGAAATGCGGTAAAGTCCTCTGATCAGAGTATAACAAAGTCCCCTAATCGAGTATAACCGCGTTACCTGATCGAGCGGCAATCTAAGTCCCTGATTGAGGCAACAGCGACCTTAATGAGTATATAACAAAGTCCTGTCTGAGTATAACAAAGTCTTCTGATCGAGTATAACAAAGTCCCCTAGTCGAGCATAACAAAGGCCCCTGGTCGAGAATAAAAACGTCCCCTGGTCGAGTATAACAAAGTCCCCTGGACGACTATAACAAAGTCCCATGATCGAGTATAACAGAGCCCCCTCATCGAGTATGACAAAGGCCCCTGATCGAGTATAACAAAGCCCCCTGATCGAGTATAACAAAGTCCTCTGAACGAGTATAACAAAGTCACCTGATTGATATACCAAAGTCCCCTGATCGAGTATAACAAAGTCCTCTGATCGAGTATAACAAAGTCCCCTGATCGAGTATAACAAAGCCCCCTCGTCGAATATAAGAAAGTCCCTGGTCGAGTATAACAAAGTTCCTAATCGAGTATAACAAAGCCCCATGATCGAGTATAACCTATTCCCCGACTCGAGTATAACAAAGGCCCTTGGTCGAAAATAACAAAGTCTCTGATCAAGTAAAACAAATTCCCCTGATCGAGTATAACAAAGTCCCAAGATCGAGTATAACAAAGCCCCCTGATCGAGTATAACAAAGTCCCCTGATCGAGTAAAACAAACACTCCTGATCGTGTATAACAAAGTCCCCTGCTCGAGTAATACAAAGACCCCTCATCGAGTATAAAAAGTTCCCCTGATCGAGTATAACAAAGTCCCCTGATCGAGTAAAACAAACACCCCTGATCGTGTATAACAAAGTCCCCTGATCGAGTATAACAAAGCCCCCTCATCGAGTATAAAACAGTCCCCTGATCGAGTACAACAAAGTCCCCTGATCGAGTATAACAAAGTCCCCTGATCGAGTATAACAAAGTCCCCTGACCGAGACTAACTAAGTCCCTGATCGAGTATAATAAAGGACCCTAATGGAGTATAACAAAGCCTCAAGATCGAGTATAACAAAGTCCCCTGATCGAGTATGACAAAGTCCCCCTCATCGAGTATAACAAAGTCCCCTGATCGAGTATAACAAAGTCCCCTGATCGAGTAAAACAAAGCCCCATCATCGAGTATAACAAAGTCCCCTGATTGAGTATAATAAAGTTCCCTGATCGAGTATAACAAAGTCCCCTGATCGAGCATAACAAAGTCCCTTAGCCAAAGAAAACAAAGCCCTGACTTATATACCAAAGTCCCTTGATAGAGGCAACGAAAGTCCCCTGATCGAGTAAAACAAACACCCTGATCGCGTTTTAACAAAAGCTCTGATTTATATATAACAAAGTTCCCCTCATCGAGTATATAAAAAGTCCCCTAATCGAGTATAAATTATATGTCAAAGGACCTTAATGGAGTAAGCAGCGCAAAGTCCAAGATCGGCGGAGATAACAGTCCTTCGATCGCTTAAAACAAAGTCCTTGATCGAGTAGCAATAAAGTTCTCGCATCGAGTAAAACAAAGCTCCCCTCATCGAGTATAATTTTAAAGGCTCTAATATATAACAAAGGCAATTCTGATCAGAGTTTAACAAATTTCAAGATCGAGTACAACAAAAGTCCTCTTCATCGAGTATAACAAAGGCCCTTTATCGAGTATACCAAAATTTCTTGGGTTTAGCAACAAAGTCCCCTGATCGAGTATAACAAAGGACCCTATTGGAGTATAACAAAGTCCCAAGATCGAGTATAACAAAGTCTTCCGATCGAGTATAACTAAGTCCCCTGATGGAGTATAACAAAGTCCCCTCATCGAGTATAACAAAGTCCCCTCATCGAGCATAACAAAGCCCCCAGATCGAGTATAAGAAAGGCCCCTGAACGAATATAACGAATTCCCTAGATGAGTATATACAAAGTCTCTTGATCGAGTATAACAAAGCCCCCTGATCGAGTATAACAAACTCCCCTTATCGATTACAACAAAGTTCCCTGATCCAGTATAACATAGTCCCCTCGTCGAGTATAACGAAGTCCCCTGATCGAGTATAACAAAGTCACCTAATTGAGTATAACAAAGGACCCTAATGGAGTATAACAAATTCCCAAGATCGAGTATAACAAAGTCTTCTGATCGAGTATAACAAAGCCCCAAGATCGAGTATAACAAAGTCCGCTGATCGAGTAATATAAAGTCCCCTGATCGAGAATAACAAAGTCCCCTAATCGAGTATAACAAAGTCCCCTTATCGATTACAACAAAGTCCCCTGATCCAGTATAACATAGTCCCCTCATCGAGTATAACGAAGTCCCCTGACCGAGTATAACAAAGTCCCCTGATTGAGTATAACAAAGGACCCTTATGGAGTATAACAAATTCCCAAGATCGAGTATAACAAAGTCTTCTGATCGAGTATAACAAAGTCCTAAGATCGATTATAACAAAGTCCCCTAATCGAGTATAACAAAGTCCCCTGATCGAGTATAACAAAGTCCCCTGATCGAGTAAAACAAAGCCCCCTCATCGAGTATAACAAAGTCCCCTGATCTAGTGTAACAAAGTCCTCTGATCGAGTATAACAAAGTCCCCTAATCGAGTATAACTAAGTCACCTGATCGAGTATAACTAAGTCCCCTGATTGAGTATAACAAAGGACCCTAATGGAGTATAACAAAGTCCCAAGTTCGAGTATAACAAAGTCTTCTGATCGAGCATAACAAAGTCCCCTGATCGAGTATAACAAAGCCCCCTGATCGAGTACTACTAAGTCCCCTGATTGAGTATAACAAAGGACCCTAATGAAGTATAACAAAGTCCCAAGATCGAGTATAACAAAGTCCTCTGATCGAGTAAAATAAAGCCCCCTCATCGAGTATAACAAAGTCCCCTGATCTAGTGTAACAAAGTCCTCTGAACGAGTATAACAAAGTCCCCTGATCGAGTATAACAAAGCCCCCTCGACGAGTATAACAAAGTCCCCAGATCGAGTAAAACAAAGTCCCCTGATCGAGTATAACAAAGTCCCCTGATCGAGTATAACAATGTCCGCTGATCGACTATATCAAAGTCCCCTGAGCGAGTATAACAAAGCCCCATGATCGAGTATAACCTATTCCCCGACTCGAGTATAACAAAGGCCCTTGGTCGAAAATAACAAAGTCTCTGATCGAGAAAACAAATTCCCCTGATCGAGTATAACAAAGTCCCAAGATCGAGTATAACAAAGTCCCCTGATCGAGTATAACAAAGTCCCCTGATCGAGTAAAACAAACACTCCTGATCGTGTATAACAAAGTCCCCTGCTCGAGTAATACAAAGCCCCCTCATCGAGTATACGAAATTCTCCTGATCGAGTATAACAAAGTCCCCTGATCGAGTAAAACAAACACCCCTGATCGTGTATAACAAAGTCCCCTGATCGAGTATAACAAAGCCCCCTCATCGAGTATAAAACAGTCCCCTGACGATACAACAAAGTCCCCTGATCGAGTATAACAACAAAGTCCCTGAATAGCAACAAAGTCCCTGATCGAGTATAACAAAGTCCCCTGGACTGAGACTTAACTTAATTCTGATCGAGTATAATAAAGGAATCCGCAATGGAGTGGTCAAAGCCTCAAGACTATACAGTGTCCTGATCGAGTATACAAAGTCCCCCTGATCGAGTATAACAAAGTCCCTGATCGAGTATAACAAAGTCCTCAGATCGAGCATAACAAAAGTCCCCTGGATCGAGTAAAAACAAAGCCCCATCATTTGAGTATAACAAAGTCCCCTGATTGAGTGAGCATTAAAGTTCCTTGATCGAGTATGTCAAAGTCCCCTTAGATTGACATAACAAAGTCCCTGGTGTCAAGAAAAACAAAGCCCCCGATCAGAAAGTATAACAAAAGTCCCTATGATAGGAGTATAACAAAGTCCCCGATCGAGTAAACAAACACCCTGATCGTGTATAACAAAAGCCCTGATCGAGTATAACAAAGCCCTCATCGAGGCATAAAAAGTCCCTGACTGAGTATACCAAGTCCTATGATTGAGTATAACAAAGGACCCCTAATGGAAAGAAGAAAGTCCCAAGATCATATAACAGTCCTCTGATCGCTTAAAACAAAGTCCCCTGATCGAGTAGCAACAAAGTTCCTGATCGAGTAAAACAAAAGCCCCTCATCGAGTATAACAAAGGCCCTTAACGAGTTTAACAAAGTCCCCTGGTCGAGTATATTAAAGTCCCCTGATCAAGTATAACAAAGGACCCTATTGGAGTATAACAAAATCCCAAGATCGAGTATAACAAAGTCTTCCGATCGAATATAACTAAGTCCCCTGATGGAGTATAACAAAGTCCCCTGATCGAGAATAACAAAGTCCCCTCATCGAGCATAACAAAGCCCCCTAATCGAGTATAAGAAAGGCCCCTGAACGAATATAACAAAGTCACTAGTTGAGTATATACAAAGTCTCTTGATCGAGTATAACAAAGCCCCCTGATCGAGTATAACAAAGTCCCCTGATCAATTACAACAAAGTCCCCTGATCCAGTATAACAAAGGCCCCTAATGGAGTATAACAAAGGCCCCTGATCCAGTTAAACAAAGTCCCAAGATCGAGTGTAACATAGTCCCCTCATCGAGTATAACAAAGTCTCCTGATCGAGTTTAACAAAGTCCCCTTACCGAGTATCATAAAGCCCCGGATCGAGTATAACAAAGTCCCCTGATCAAGTATAACAAAGTCCCCTGATCGAGTATAACAAAGTCCCCTGGTCGAGTATAACAAAGTCCCCTTATCGAGTATAATAAAGCCCCGGATCGAGTATAACAAAGTCCCCTGATCGAGTATAACAAAGTCCCTTGATCGAGGATAATAAAGGCCCCTGATCGTATATAAGAAAGTCCCCTGATCGAGTTTAACAAAGCCCCCTGATCGAGTATAAGAAAGGCCCCTGACCGAATATAACAAAGTCCCTAGTTGAGTATATACAAAGTCTCCTGATCGAATATAACATAGCCCCCTGATCGAGCATAACAAAGTCCCCTGATCGATTATAACAAAGTCCCCTGATCCAATATAACAAAGGCCCCTAATGGAGTATAACAAAAACCCCTGATCGTGTTTAACAAAGTCCCAAGATCGAGTAAAACAAAGTCCCCTCATCCAGTATAACAAAGGCCCTTTATCGAGTATAACAAAGTCCCCTGGTCGAGTATAACAAAGTCCCCTGATCAAGTATAACAAAGGACCCTATTGGAGTATAACAAAGTCCCAAGATCGAGTATAACAAAGTCTTCCGATCGAGTATTACTAAGTCCCCTGATGGAGTATAACAAAGTCCCCTGATCGAGAATAACAAAGTCCCCTCATCGAGCATAACAAAGCCCCTGATCGAGTATAAGAAAGGCCCCTGAACGAATATAACAAAGTCCCTAGTTGAGTATATACAAAGTCTCTTGATCGAGTATATCAAAACCCCGTGATCGAGTATAACAAAGTCCCCTGATCGATTACAACAAAGTCCCCTGATCCAGTATAACAAAGGCCCCTAATGGAGTATAAGAAAGGCCCCTGATCCATTTTAACAAAGTCCCAAGATCGAGTGTAACATAGTCCCCTCATCGAGTATAACAAAGTCCCCTGATCGAGTATAACAAAGTCCCCTTACCGAGTATAATAAAGCCCCGGATCGAGTATAACAAAGTCCCCTGATCGAGTATAACAAAGTCCCCTGATCGAATATAAGAAAGTCCCCTGATCCAGTATAACAAAGGCCCCTGACCGAATATAACAAAGTCTCTAGTTGAGAATATACAAAGTCCACTGATCGTGTATAACAAAGCCACCTGATCGAGTATAACAAAGTCCCCTGATCGAGTATACCAAAGTCCCCTGATCGAATATGAGAAAGTCCCCTGATCCAGTATAACAAAGGCCCCTGACCGAATATAACAAATTTCCTAGTTGAGAATATACAAAGTCCCCTGATCGCGTATAACTAAGTCCCCTGATTGAGTATAACAAAGGACCCTAATGCAGTATAACAAAGTCCCAAGATCGAGTATAACAAGGTCCGCTGATCGTGTAAACGAAAGTCCCCTGATCGAGAATAACAAAGTCCCCTAATCGAGTATAACAAAGTCCCCTTATCGATAACAACAAAGTCCCCTGATCCAGTATAACATAGTCCCCTCATCGAGTATAACGAAGTCCCCTGATCGAGTATAGCAAAGTCCCCTGATTGAGTATAACAAAGGACCCTAATGGAGTATAACAAATTCCCAAGATCGAGTATAACAAAGTCTTCTGATCGAGTATAACAAAGTCCCAAGATCGAGTATAACAAAGACCCCTAATAGAGTATAACAAAGTCCCCTGATCGAGTATAACAAAGTCCCCTGATCGAGTAAAACAAAGCCCCCTCATCGAGTATAACAAAGTCCCCTGATCTAGTGTAACAAAGTCCTCTGATCGAGTATATCAAAGGCCCCTAATCGAGTATAACTAAGTCCCCTGATTGAGTTTAACAAAGGACCCTAAAGGAGTATAACAAAGTCCCCTGATCGAGTATAACAAAGTCCCCTGATCGAGTATAACAAAGTCCCCTGATCGAGTATAACAAAGTCCCCTGATCGAGTATAACAAAGTCCGCTGGTCGACTATAACAAAGTCCCCTGAGCGAGTATAACAAAGTCCCCTGATCGAGTATAACAAAGTCCCCTCGTCGAGTATAAGAAAGTCCCTAGTCGAGTATAACAAAGTCCCTGATCGAGTATAACAAAGCCCCCTCATCGAGTATAACAAAGTCCCCTGATCTAGTGTAACAAAGTCCCCTGATCGAGTATAACAAAGTCCCAAGATCGAGTAAATCAAAACCCCCTGATCGAGTATAACAAAGTCCGCTGATCAAGTTTAACAAAGTCCCAAGATCGAGTTTAACAAAGTCCTGTGATCGAGTATAACAAAGCCCCCTAATCGACTAATCGAGTATAACAAAGTCCCCTGATCGAGTATAACTAAGTCCCCTGATTGAGTATAACAAAGGAGCCTAATTCTGTATAACAAAGTCCCAAGATCGAGTATAACAAAGTCCGCTGATCGAGTAAAATAAAGTCCCCTGATCGAGAATATCAAACTCCCTTAATCGAGAATAACAAAGTCCCCTGATCGAGTATAAAAAAGTCCCCAAATCGAATATAACTAAGTCCTCTGATTGAGGTTAACAAAGGACCCTAATGGAGTATAACAAAGTCCCAATATCAAGTATAACAAAGTCTTCTGATCGAGTATAACAAAGTACCGTGATCGAGTATAAAAAATCCCCCAAATCGAGTATAACAAAGTCACCTGATCGAGTATAACTAAGTCCCCTGATGTAGTATAACAAAGGACCCTAATGGAGTATAACAAAGTCCCAAGATCGAGTATAACAAAATCCTCTGATCGAGTAAAATAAAGTCCCTTGATCGAGTATAACAAAGTCCCCTGATCGGGTATAACAAAGTCCCCTGATCGAGTATTACAAATTCCCCTGATCGAGTATAATAAAGGACCCTAATGGACTATAACAAAGTCTCAAGATCGAGTATAACAAAGTCCCCTGATCGAATGTAATAAAGTCCCCTGATCGAGTATAACAATGTCCCCTGATCGAGTAAAACAAAGCCCCCTCATCGAGTATAACAAAGTCCCCTGATCTAGTGTAACAAAGTCGTCTGATCGAGTATAACAAAGTCTCCTAATCGAGTATAACAAAGCCGCCTCGACGTGTATAACAAAGTCCCCTGATCGAGTTTAACAAAGTCCCATGGATCGAGTATAACAAAGTCCCCTGATCGAGTATAACAAAGTCCCCTGATCGAGTATAACAATGTCCCCTGATCGAGTATAACAAAGTCCGCTGATCGATTATAACAAAGTCCACTGACCGAGTATAACAAAGTCCTCTGATCGAGTATAACAAAGCCCCCTCGTCGAGTATAAGAAATTCCTGGTCGAGTATAACAAAATCCCTGATCGAGTACAACAAAGCCCCATGATCGAGTATAACCTATTCCCTGACTCGAGTATAAAAAGGCCCATGGTCGAAAATAACAAAGTCCCTCATCGAGTAAAACAAAGTCCCCTGATCGAGTATAACAAAGTCCGCTGATCGAATTTAACAAAGTCAAAAGATCGAGTTTAACAAAGTCCCAAGATCGAGTATAACAAAGTCCCCTCATCAAGAATAACAAAGTCCCCTGATCGAGTATAGCAAAGGCCCCTGGTCGAGTATAACAAAGTCCCCTAATCGAGTATAACAAAGTCCCCTGATCGAGTATAACAATGTCCCCTGATCGAATAAAACAAACACCCCTGATCGAGTATAACAAAGTCCCCTGATCGAGTATAACAAAGCCCCCTCATCGAGTATAAAAAAGTCCCCTAATCGAGTATAACTAAGTCCCATGATTGAGTATAACAAAGGACCCTAATGGAGTATAACAAAGTCCCAAGATCGAGTAAAACAAACTCCCAAGATCGAGTAAAACAAAGTCCTCTGATATATTAAAACAAAGTCCCCTAATGGAGTATAACAAAGTCTCAAGATCGAGTATAACAAAGTCCCCTGATCGAGTATGACAAAGTCCCCTGATCGAGTATAACATAGTCCCTTGATCGAGTATAACAAAGTCCCTTGATCGAGTAAAACAAAGCCCCCTCATCGAGTATAACAAAGTCCCCTGATCGAGTATAACAAAGTCCCCTGTTCGAGTGTAACAAAGTCCTCTGATCGAGTATAACAAAGCCAACTCGTTGAGTATAACAAAGTCCCTGATCGAGTATAACAAAGTCCCCTAATCGATTATAATAAAGTCCCCTGATTGAGTATAATAAAGTCCCCTGATCGAGTATAACAAAGTCCCCTGATCGAGTATAACAAAGTCCCCTGATCGAGAATAACAAAGCCCCCTGATCGAGCATAACAATGTCCCCTGATCAATTATTACAAAGTCCCCTGATCCAATATAACAAAGGCCCCTAATGGAGTATAACAAAGGCCCTTTATCGAGTATAACAAAGTCCCCTGATCGATTACAACAAAGTCCCCTGATCCAGTATAACAAAGGCCCCTAATGGAGTATAAGAATGGCCCCTGATCCATTTTAACAAAGTCCCAAGATCGAGTGTAACATAGTCCCCTCATCGAGTATTACAAAGTCCCCTGATCGAGTATAACAAAGTCCCCCTACCGAGTATAATAAAGCCCCGGATCGAGTATAACAAAGTCCCATGATCGAGTATAACAAAGTCCCCTGATCGAATATAAGAAAGTCCCCTGATCCAGTATAACAAAGGCCCCTGACCGAATATAACAAAGTCTTTAGTTGAGAATTTACAAAGTCCACTGATCGTGTATAACAAAGCCACCTGATCGAGTATAACAAAGTCCCCTGATCGAGTATAACAAAGTCCCCTGATCGAATATAAGAAAGTCCCCTGATCCAGTATAACAAAGGCCCCTGACCGAATATAACAAAGTCCCTAGTTGAGAATATACAAAGTCCCCTGATCGAGTATAACTAAGTCTCTTGATTAAGTATAACAAAGGACCCTAATGCAGTATAACAAAGTCCCAAGATCGAGTAAAACAAAGTCCGCTGATTGAGTAAAATAAAGTCCCCTGATCGAGAATAACAAAGTCCCCTGATCGAGTATAACAAAGTCCCCTGATCGAGTATAACTAAGTCCCTTGATCGAGTATAATAAAAGACCCTAATGGACTATAACAACGTCTCAAGATCGAGTATAACAAAGTCCCCTGATCGAGTATAACAAAGTCCCCTGATCGAGTATAACAAAGTCCCCGGATCGAGTAAAACAAAGCCCCCTCATCGAGTATAACAAAGTCCTCTGATCTAGTGTAACAAAGTCCTCTGATCGAGTATAACAAAGTCCCCTAATCGAGTATAACTAAGTCCCCTGATTGAGTTTAACAAAGGACCCTAATGGAGTATAACAAAGTCCCCTGATCGAGTATAACAAAGTCCCCTGATCGAGTATAACAAAGTCCCCTGATCGAATATAACAAAGTCCCCTGATCGAGTATAACAAAGTCCGCTGATCGACTATAACAAAGTCCCCTGAGCGAGTATAACAAAGTCCCCTGATCGAGTATAACAAAGCCCCCTCGTCGAGTAAAGAAAGTCCCTGGTCGAGATAACAAAGTCCCTGATCGAGTATAACAAAGCCTCATGATCGAGTATAACCTATTCCCCGACTCGAGTATAACAAAGGCCCTTGGTCGAAAATAACAAAGTCCCTGATCGAGTAAAACAAAGTCCCCTGATCGAGTATAACAAAGTCCCAAGATCGAGTAAATCAAAGCCCCCTGATCGAGTATAACAAAGTCCGCTGATCGAGTTTAACAAAGTCCCAAGATCGAGTTTAACAAAGTCCCAAGATCGAGTATAACAAAGTCCCCTCATCTAGAATAACAAAGTCCCTTGATCGAGTATAACAAAGGCCCCTGGTCGAGTATAACAAAGTCCCCTGATCGAATATAACAAAGTTCCCTGATCGAGAATAACAAAGTCCCCTGATCGAGTAAAACAAACACCCCTGATCGAGTATAACAAAGTCCCCTGATCGAGTATAACAAAGCCCCCTCATCGAGTATAAAAAAGTCCCCTAATCGAGTATAACTAAGTCCCATGATTGAGTATAACAAAGGACCCTAATGGAGTATAACAAAGTCCCAAGATCGAGTATAACAAAGTCCTCTGATCGATTAAAACAAAGTCCCCTCATCGAGTATAACAAATTCCCCTGATCGAGTATAACAAAGTCCCCTGACCGAGTATAACTATGTCCCCTGATCGAGTATAATAAAGGACCCTAATGGAGTATAACAAAGTCTCAAGATCGAGTTTAACAAAGTCCCCTGATCGAGTATAACAAAGTCCCAAGATCGAGTAAATCAAAGCCCCCTGATCGATTATAACAAAGTCCGCTGATCGAGTTTAACAAAGTCAAAAGATCGAGTTTAACAAAGTCCCAAGATCGAGTATAACAAAGTCCCCTCATCAAGAATAACAAAGTCCCCTTATCGAGTATAGCAAAGGCCCCTGGTCGAGTATAACAAAGTCCCCTCATCGAGTATGACTAAGTCCCCTCATCGAGTATAACAAAGTCCCCTGATCGAGTATAACAAAGTCCCCTGTTCGAGTGTAACAAAGTCCTCTGATCGAGTATAACAAAGCCACCTCGTTGAGTATAACAAAGTCCCCTGAACGAGTATAACAAAGTCCCCTAATCGATTATAATAAAGTCCCCTAATTGAGTATAATAAAGTCCCCGGATCGAGTTTAACAAAGCCCCCTGATCGAGCATAACAAAGTCCCCTGATCGATTATAACAAAGCCCCCTGATCCAATGTAACAAAGGCCCCTGATGGAGTATAACAAAGGCCCCTGATCGAGTTTAACAAAGTCCCAAAATCGAGTAAAACAAAGTCCCCTCATCCAGTATAACAAAGGCCCTTTATCGAGTATAACAAAGTCCCCTGGTCGATTATAACAAAGTCCCCTGATCAAGTATAACAAAGGACCCTATTGGAGTATAACAAAGTCCCAAGATCGAGTATAACAAAGTCTTCCGATCGAGTATAACTAAGTCCCCTAATGGAGTATAACAAAGTCCCCTGATCGAGAATAACAAAGTCCCCTCATCGAGCATAACAAAGCCCCTGATCGAGTATATGAAAGGCCCCTGAACGAATATAACAAAGTCCCTAGTTGAGTATATACAAAGTCTCTTGATCGATTATAACAAAACCCCGTGATCGAGTATAACAAAGTCCCCTGATCGATTACAACAAAGTCCCCTGATCCAGTATAACAAAGGCCCCTAATGGAATATAAGAAAGGCCCCTGATCCATTTTATTAAAGTCCCAAGATCGAGTGTAACATAGTCCCCTCATCGAGTATAACAAAGTCCCCTGATCGAGTATAGCAAAGACCCCTGGTCGAGTATAACAAAGTCCCCTGATCGAGTATAACAAAGTCCCCTGATCGAGTATAACAAAGTCCCCTGATCGAGTATAACAAAGTCCGCTGGTCGACTATAACAAAGTCCCCTGAGCGAGTATAACAAAGTCCCCTGATCGAGTATAACAAAGTCCCCTCGTCGAGCATAAGAAAGTCCCTGGTCGAGTATAACAAAGTCCCTGATCGAGTATAACAAAGCCCCCTCATCGAGTATAACAAAGTCCCCTGATCTAGTGTAACAAAGTCCCCTGATCGAGTATAACAAAGTCCCAAGATCGAGTAAATCAAAGCCCCCTGATCGAGTATAACAAAGTCCGCTGATCAAGTTTAACAAAGTCCCAAGATCGAGTTTAACAAAGTCCTGTGATCGAGTCTAACAAAGCCCCCTAATCGAGTATAACAAAGTCCCCTGATCGAGTATAACTAAGTCCCCTGATTGAGTATAACAAAGGAGCCTAATTCTGTATAAAAAAGTCCCAAGATCGAGTATAACAAAGTTCGCTGATCAAGTAAAATAAAGTCCCCTGATCGAGAATATCAAACTCCCCTAATCGAGAATAACAAAGTCCCCTGATCGACTATAACAAAGTCCCCTGACCGAGTATAACAAAGTCCTCTGATCGAGTATAACAAAGCCGCCTCGTCGAGTATAAGAAAGTTCCTGGTCGAGTATAACAAAGTCCCTGATCGAGTACAACAAAGCCCCATGATCGAGTATAACCTATTCCCCGACTCGAGTATAACAAAGGCCCATGGTCGAAAATAACAAAGTCCCTCATCGAGTAAAACAAAGTCCCCTGATCGAGTATAACAAAGTCCCAAGATCGAGTAAATCAAAGCCCCCTGATCGAGTATAACAAAGTCCGCTGATCGAGTTTAACAAAGTCAAAAGATCGAGTTTAACAAAGTCCCAAGATCGAGTATAACAAAGTCCCCTCATCAAGAATAACAAAGTCCCCTGATCGAGTATAGCAAAGGCCCCTGGTCGAGTATAACAAAGTCCCCTGATCGAGTATAACAAAGTCCCCTGATCGAGTATAACAATGTCCCCTGATCGAATAAAACAAACACCCCTGATCGAGTATAACAAAGTCCCCTGATCGAGTATAACAAAGCCCCCTCATCGAGTATAAAAAAGTCTCCTAATCGAGTATAACTAAGTCCCATGATTGAGTATAACAAAGGACCCTAATGGAGTATAACAAAGTCCCAAGATCGAGTAAAACAAACTCCCAAGATCGAGTAAAACAAAGTCCTCTGATATATTAAAACAAAGTCCCCTAATGGAGTATAACAAAGTCTCAAGATCGAGTATAACAAAGTCCCCTGATCGAGTATGACAAAGTCCCTGATCGAGTATAACAAAATCCCTTCATCGAGTAAAACAAAGCCCCCTCATCGAGTATAACAAAGTCCCCTGATCGAGAATAACAAAGTCCCCTTTTCGAGTGTAACAACGTCCTCTGATCGTGTATAACAACGCCACCTCGTTGAGTATAACAAAGTCCCCTGATCGAGTATAACAAAGTCCCCTAATCGATTATAATAAAGTCCCCTGATTGAGTATAATAAAGTCCCCTGATCGAGTATAACAAAGTCCCCTGATCGAGTATAACAAAGTCCCCTGATCGAGAATAACAAAGCCCCCTGATCGAGCATAACAAAGTCCCCTGATCGATTATAACAAAGTCCCCTGATCCAATATAACAAAGGCCCCTAATGGAGTATAACAAAGGCCCCTGATCGAGTTTAACAAAGTCCCAAGATCGAGTAAAACAAAGTCCCCTCATCCAGTATAACAAAGGCCCTTTATCGAGTATAACAAAGTCCCCTGGTCGAGTATAACAAAGTCCCCTGATCAAGTATAACAAAGTACCCTATTGAAGTATAACAAAGTCCCAAGATCGAGTATAACAAAGTCTTCCGATCGAGTATAACTAAGTCCCCTGATGGAGTATAACAAAGTCCCCTGATCGAGAATAACAAAGTCCCCTCATCGAGCATAACAAAGCCCCTAATCGAGTATAAGAAAGGCCCCTGAACGAATATAACAAAGTCCCTAGTTGAGTATATACAAAGTCTCTTGATCGAGTATAACAAAGTCCACTGATCGATTACAACAAAGTCCCCTGATCCAGTATAACAAAGGCCCCTAATGGAGTATAAGAAAGGCCCCTGATCCATTTTAACAAAGTCCCAAGATCGAGTGTAACATAGTCCCCTCCTCGAGTATAACAAAGTTCCCTGATCGAGTATAACATTGTCCCCTTACCGAGTATAATAAAGCCCCGGATCAAGTATAACAAAGTCCCCTGATCGAGTATAACAAAGTCCCCTGATCGAATATAAAAGTCCCCTGATCCAGTATAACAAAGGCCCCTGGCCGAATATAACAAAGTCTCTAGTTCAGAATATACAAAGTCCACTGATCGTGTATAACAAAGCCACCTGATCGAGTATAACAAAGTCCCCTGATCGAGTATAACAAAATCCCCTGATCGGATATAAGAAAGTCCCCTGATCCAATATAACAAAGGCCCCTGACCGAATATAACAAAGTCCCTAGTTGAGAATATACAAAGTCCCTTGTTCGAGTATAACTAAGTCCCTTGATTGAGTATAACAAAGGACCCTAATACAGTATAACAAAGTCCCAAGATCGAGTATAACAAAGTCCGCTGATCGAGTAAAATAAAGTCCCCTGATCGAGAATAACAAAGTCCCCTGATCGAGTATAACAAAGTCCCCTGATCGAGTATAACTAAGTCCCTTGATCGAGTATAATAAAGGACCCTAATGGACTATAACAACGTCTCATGATCGAGTATAACAAAGTCCCCTGATCGAGTATAACAAAGTCCCCTGATCGAGTATAACAAAGTCCCCGGATCGAGTAAAACAAAGCCCCCTCATCGAGTATAACAAAGTCCTCTGATCTAGTGTAACAAAGTCCTCTGATCGAGTATAACAAAGTCCCCTAATCGAGTATAACTAAGTCCCCTGATTGAGCTTAACAAAGGACCCTAATGGAGTATAACAGTCCCTGATCGAGTATATAACAAAGTCCCCTGATCGAAAGTATAACAAAGTCCCTGATCAATATAACAAAGTCCCTGATCGAGTTTAACAAAGTCCCAAGATCGAGTTTAACAAAGTCCCAAGATCGAGTATAACAAAGTCCCCTCATCTAGAATAACAAAGTCCCTTGATCGAGTATAACAAAGGCCCCTGGTCAAGTATAACAAAGTCCCCTGATCGAGTATAACAAAGTCCCCTGATCGAGTATAACAAAGACCCCTGATCGAGTAAAACAAACACCCCTGATCGAGTATAACAAAGTCCCCTGATCGAGTATAACAAAGCCCCCTCATCGAGTATAAAAAAGTCCCCTAATCGAGTATAACTAAGTCCCATGATTGAGTATAACAAAGGACCCTAATGGAGTATAACAAAGTCCCAAGATCGAGTATATCAAAGTCCTCTGATCGATTAAAACAAAGTCCCCTCATCGAGTATAACAAATTCCCCTGATCGATTATAACAAAGTCCTCTGACCGAGTATAACTATGTCCCCTGATCGAGTATAGTAAAGGACCCTAATGGAGTATAACAAAGTCTCAAGATCGAGTATAACAAAGTCCCCTGATCGAGTATAACAAAGTCCCCTGATCGAGTATAACAAAGTCCCCTGATCGAGTATAACAAAGTCCCCCGATCGAGTAAAACAAAGCCCCCTGATCGAGTATAATAAAGTCCCAAGATCGAGTAAATCAAAGCCCCCTGATCGAGTATAACAAAGTCCGCTGATCGAGTTTAACAAAGTCAAAAGATCGAGTTTAACAAAGTCCCAAGATCGAGTATAACAAAGTCCCCTCATCAAGAATAACAAAGTCCCCTGATCGAGTATACCAAAGGCCCCTGGTCGAGTATAACAATGTCCCCTGATCGAGTATAACAAAGTCCCCTGATCGAGTATAACAATGTCCCCTGATCGAATAAAACAAACACCCCTGATCGAGTATAACAAAGTCCCCTGATCGAGTATAACAAAGCCCCCTCAGTGAGTATAAAAAAGTCCCCTAATCGAGTATAACTAATTCCCATGATTGAGTATAACAAAGGACCCTAATGGAGTATAACAAAGTCCCAAGATCGAGTAAAACAAAGCCCTCTGATATATTAAAACAAAGTCCCCTAATGGAGTATAACAAAGTCTCAAGACCGAGTATAACAAAGTCCCCTGATCGAGTATGACAAAGTCCCCTGATCGAGTATAACAAAGTCCCCTGATCGAGTATAACAAAGTCCCTTGATCGAGTAAGACAAAGCCCCCTCATCGAGTATAACAAAGTCCCCTGATCGAGTATAACAAAGTCCCCTGTTCGAGTGTAACAAAGTCCTCTGATCGAGTATAACAAAGCCACCTCGTTGAGAATAACAAAGTCCCCTGATCGAGTATAACAAAGTCCCCTCATCGATTATAATAAAGTCCCCTAATTGAGTATAATAAAGTCCCCTGATCGAGTATAACAAAGCCCCCTGATCGAGCATAACAAAGTCCCCTGATCGATTATAACAAAGTCCCCTGATCCAATATAACAAAGGCCCCTAATGGAGTATAACAAAGGCCCCTGATCGAGTTTAACAAAGTCCCAAGATCGAGTAAAACAAAGTCCCCTCATCCAGTATAACAAAGGCCCTTTATCGAGTATAACAAAGTCCCCTGGTCGAGTATAACAAAGTCCCCTGATCAAGTATAACAAAGGACCCTATTGGAGTATAACAAAGTCCCAAGATCGAGTATAACAAAGTCTTCCGATCGAGTATAACTAAGTCCCCTGATGGAGTATAATAAAGTCCCCTGATCGAGTATAACAATAGGGTGTGTCATAGGAGGGAAGATCAGCTAAAACTAATGGCCCATCACTTTTTTGGTAGATTTTAGTGTATATAAACAGAAAATAATTTCAGTTTCAATATTTTGCAACCTTTTGCTAGGTAAATTTTAGCGTGAATTTATCGAAAATCTAACGTACAGCTGCATTAGTGCATTACAATTAAATAGTGAACATTGCTTTCTGACTTCATTCTTTAACAACCCAACTAACAATATTTTTTTCTGTTTCAGATTCTGATGCATTTATAAGTTGATAATATTTGCGATGGCTGCTTGTGTCAGGACGAGGAACCAAAAATCCAGCCATCTCAGTCACTATCTTGGGTTTGGGAGAGAGCCCCTGAAGTCGGAGTTGCCTACATTGAGAGATGCTTTGAGATACGGTGTTTTAATCAGGCAAATCAGTGAAAAGAACCAAAGAACTTACACAAACAAAGACATTGCCAGTGATATGACCAAAGCTGTCTTGGCACAGTACACTCTGGCTAACGCTCAGTTCAAGCCTCCAGTCATAACAAGTCAGAAGAAGATTAGTGAGAGACTGCTAGCCAGTTGGAAAAAGGCAAGAGATATCTCTCTTGGGAGAGGAAAACTTGCAGTTAAGGACAGCTTTGCCAAGCAACTGGACCAGTTATTTGATATAATTACTTGCAAGTGCCCAATTGTTCTCTGTCCTGAGTTTGGATGCGATCGTGACTGTAAATCCGAGGCCCACATCTCCTGTATTTGCAAGCGTGAACTGAAGATTCCTGTGATCGAACTGGCATTTATCAAAGCACAGAGAGAGAAGACTGGCAGTATAGGGGCTCTCATGATTTCTAGCCAAGATATTCCGGAGTCCAAGAGACAGGAGGCTGCCACAGAGAGAGAAGAGGAGAAGAGTTGCCGAGGAAAGAGACTTGAGAAGGCCCAGGTGAGGTAAAAGGCCGATGATTGGAGTCGTTGATTCAGAGTTTAATGATCTCCCCATGGCTGATCCGGGAGTGCTGATCAGGAGAATGGTGACTTTGTCCCTAACCCAGAAAAATAATGATCCCAAACCTTCCAGGCATAAGATTCTGGTAAAGATATCCCGAGCATAGCTCTGGCCAGCATGCGACACCACACTGGTCTCAGAGAAACTGCAGAGATAGCAACAGCGCCTGGATTGACGGTGGTTGATAACACCTGATGATGTTCACCTGGTGGTTAGATCATAACAAAGTAAGGAGAGCTTCAGGGAGAAACTTGTCAGTAACCCAGAAGAGGAGTTTGATAAGGATAAGAGAAATGGAATCAATTGTTTGTTCTTGATGGGAGAAGGGATGACACTAAAGTGTTCATGAAAGTTGGAGATTTTGGACAAGTTGTTCCCTGCCATGGTGAAGGAGGAACACTACTCCTGCTGCAGTGAACCAGGAGGGAAGTATTTGTGGCATTGCACTCCAGAGAAAGATGACATCAGGAAACCAGCTGAGATAGTGGCAGATAACATTGTGAACTGGCTCAGAGAGAGGAACGTAGACCAGACCCTGCAGGCCATTGGAGGGGACAGCACCAACACGAACACAGGGTGGCAAGGGGGGTCATACAGTGGATAGAGTGGAAGATTGGGAGGAAGCTGGTCTGGATTGTTTGTGACCTCCACACCAACGAGTTGCCACTCAGACATCTGATCCAGGAGCTGGATGGCAAGACTCTTTCAAACAACAGATGGTCTGGTCCTCTTGGCAAGATTCTGGACTCTGCCACTGAGTTAGAAATAAATCCGAGCTTTGAAAAAATCACAGTTGGCCCTCCACTCGTTGAGCTTGCACATACTGTCATTGACGACCTGAGTACTAACCAGTACTATGGTTACATGATTTTCAGTGCCATCAAAACTGGGGTCATGCCTGATAGACTTGCTTACCTGCAGATAGGTCCAGTCTCACATTCTAGGTGGCTCACAACGGCTCTCAGGTTCTGCAGAATTTGGGTCGCTCATCATAAACTGAAAGGGAACCAGCTTCACAACCTGAGACTTATTGTCCAATTCATCGTGAGTGTCTACTTGCCAAATTGGTTCAACACCAGGGCTGGGCCACTGCCTCCGAAGGTCCGAGGCATAGCCTTTCCAGCTTGAGCTCCTGGAGAGTCAGCCAAGGAAGGTTGTTCAGATTGTGGAGCAGACTCTCAGAGGAGATCTTCCTGGTATGCTCATCCTGAGGCAAAGTTCTGCAGACAATGCTCTGCAGTAAGGGATGAGGAGGAGAGAAGAGTGGCAGTCAAAAAGATCTTGGATGCAGACTTATGAGAGGATCTGGGCATGACGAATCAGTTAGACGATTCCTTCAGGGTCAGGAAGACTTTTGAAGTCAATCTAGTGCTAAGACCCTCACTGATTCTCATAGATTCTGATGCTAAATATCCAGGCTGGCAGTGAGCCCCCTTACCTGCAGCCTCACCCACTGTCTGTCAGAGCTTTCCTGGACAACCCCATGCATGTCCCTGCCTGGCCCTCGCACACCCAGAGTATAGAGCGTTGTGTACAGCAAGTGAGCGAGGCCAGCAGTCACATGTACAGCCAGGAGAGGAGGGAAGGCTACATCCGAGCTCAGGTGGTCAGCAGGGAGGTGATGAGTAGAAACAGAAGCAAGAAAGACATGTTCTCTATGGTGTGCAGCAACACCGGGTCGTAGTAGTAAAACCGTTTTTTGTATTTAATGATTTTGTTTTCTAAAGGAATATTAAATTTAATAAATGTGTCAAGATCATTCGTTTCACTATTCTGGATCATTTTCATCCTAATAAATTAACCTGATACATTTATTTTACTTTAAATAAGCTATTTAGTGGTGTTGGTAAAAGGGTGGGAATACTGAATTTTCATAAGATTTCAAGTTAAAAGTTACCTAGCAGAAAATGAAAACTTTTCAAATCTGAAGATATCACATGATTTTGCACATAGAACTACATCATTAATACCATGGGCCGATTTTTCAAACTCAAAAAAAAAAAATTCGCCTCCGTATGACACACCCTAGTATAACAATGTCCCCTGATCGAATAAAACAAACACCTCTGATCGAGTATAACAAAGTCCCCTGATCGAGTATAACAAAGCCCCCTCATCGAGTATAAAAAAGTCCCCTAATCGAGTATAACTAAGTCCCATGATTGAGTATAACAAAGGACCCTAATGGAGTATAACAAAGTCCCAAGATCGAGTAAAACAAAGTCCTCTGATATATTAAAACAAAGTCCCCTAATGGAGTATAACAAAGTCTCAAGATCGAGTATAACAAAGTCCCCTGATCGAGTATGACAAAGTCCCCTGATCGAGTATAACAAAGTCCCCTGATCGAGTATAACAAAGTCTCTTGAACGAGTAAAACAAAGCCCCCTCATCGAGTATAACAAAGTCCCCTGATCGAGTATAACAAAGTCCCCTGTTCGAGTGTAACAAAGTCCTCTGATCGAGTATAACAACGCCACCTCGTTGAGTATAACAAAGTCCCCTGATCGAGTATAACAAAGTCCCCTAATCGATTATAATAAAGTCCCCTGATTGAGTATAATAAAGTTCCCTGATCGAGTATAACAAAGTCCCCTGATCGAGTATAACAAAGTCCCCTGATCGAGAATAACAAAGCCCCCTGATCGAGCATAACAAAGTCCCCTGATCGATAATAACAAAGTCCCCTGATCCAATATAACAAAGGCCCCTAATGGAGTATAACAAAGGCCCCTGATCGAGTTTAACAAAGTCCCGAGATCGAGTAAAACAAAGTCCCCTCATCCAGTATAACAAAGGCCCTTTATCGAGTATAACAAAGTCCCCTGGTCGAGTATAACAAAGTCCCCTGATCAAGTATAACAAAGGACCCTATTGGAGTATAACAAAGTCCCAAGATCGAGTATAACAAAGTCTTCCAATCGAGTATAACTAAGTCCCCTGATGGAGTATAACAAAGTCCCAAGATCGATTAAAACAAAGTCCTCTGATATATTAAAACAAAGTCCCCTAATGGAGTATAACAAAGTCTCTAGATCGAGTATAACAAAGTCCCCTGATCGAGTATGACAAAGTCCCCTGATCGAGTATAACAAAGTCCCCTGATCGAGTATAACAAAGTCCCTTGATCGAGTAAAACAAAGCCTCTTCATCGAGTATAACAAAGTCCCCTGATCGAGTATAACAAAGTCCCCTGTTCGAGTGTAACAAAGTCCTCTGTTCGAGTATAACAAAGCCACCTCGTTGAGTATAACAAAGTCCCCTGATCGAGTATAACAAAGTCCCCTAATCGATTATAATAAAGTCCCCTAATTGAGTATAATGAAGTTCCCTGATCGAGTATAACAAGCACCCTGATCGAGCATAACAAAGTCCCCTGATCAATTATAACAAAGTCCCCTGATCCAATATAACAAAGGCCCCTAATGGAGTATAACAAAGGCTCCTGATCGAGTTTAACAAAGTCCCAAGATCGAGTAAAACAAAGTCCCCTCATCCAGTATAACAAAGGCTCTTTATCGAGTATAACAAAGTCCCCTGGTCGAGTATAACAAAGTCCCCTGATCAAGTATAACAAAGGACCCTATTGGAGTATAACAAAGTCCCAAGATCGAGTATAACAAAGTCTTCCGATGGAGTATAACTAAGTCCCCTGATGGAGTATAACAAAGTCCCCTGATCGAGAATAACAAAGTCCTCTCCTCGAGCATAACAACGCCCCTGATCGAGTATAAGAAAGGCCCATGAACGAATATAACAAAGTCCCTAGTTGAGTATATACAAAGTCTCTTGATCGAGTATAACAAAACCCCGTGATCGAGTATAACAAAGTCCCCTGATCGATTACAACAAAGTCCCCTGATCCAGTATAACAAAGGCCCCTAATGGAGTATAAGAAAGGCCCCTGATCCATTTTAACAAAGTCCCAAGATCGAGTGTAACATAGTCCCCTCATCGAGTATAACAAAGTCCCCTGATCGAGTATAACAAAGTCCCCTTATCGAGTATAATAAAGCCCCGGATCGAGTATAACAAAGTCCCCTGATCGAGTATAACAAAGTCCCCTGATCGAATATAAGAAAGTCCCCTGATCCAGTATAACAAAGGCCCCTGACCGAATATAACAAAGTCTCTAGTTGAGAATATACAAAGCCCACTGATCGTGTATAACAAAGCCACCTGATCGAGTATAACAAAGTCCTCTGATCGAGTATCACAAAGTCCCCTGATCGAATATAAGAAAGTCCCCTGATCCAGTATAACAAAGGCCCCTGACCGAATATAACAAAGTCCCTAGTTGAGAATATACAAAGTCCCTTGATCGAGTATAACTAAGTCCCCTGATTGAGTATAACAAAGGACCCTAATGCAGTATAACAAAGTCCCAAGATCGAGTATAACAAAGTCCGCTGATCGAGAATAACAAAGTCCCCTGATCGAGTATAACAAAATCCCCTGATCGAGTATAAATAAGTCCCCTGATCGAGTATAATAAAGGACCCTAATGGACTATAACAACGTCTCAAGATCGAGTATAACAAAGTCCCCTGATCGAGTATAACAAAGTCCCCTGATCGAGTAAAACAAAGTCCCCGGGTCGAGTAAAACAAAGCCCCCTCATCGAGTATAACAAAGTCCCCTGATCTAGTGTAACAAAGTCCTCTGATTGAGTATAACAAAGTCCCCTAATCGAGTATAACTAAGTCCCCTGATTAAGTTTAACAAAGGACCCTAATGGAGTATAACAAAGTCCCTTTGATCGAGTATAACAAAGTCCCTTGATCGAATATAACAAAGTCCCCTGATCGAATATATCAAAGTCCCCTGATCGAGTAAAACAAAGTCCGCTGATCGACTATAACAAAGTCCCCTGAGCGAGTATAACAAAGTCCCCTGATCGAGTATAACAAAGACCCCCGTCGAGTATAAGAAAGTCCCTGTCGAGTATAACAACGTCCCTGATCGAGTATAACAAAGCCCCGCCATGATCGAGTATAACTCTGTGCCTCGACCTCGAGTATAACAAAGGCCCTTGGTCGAAAATAACAAAGTCCCTTGATCGAGTAAAAACAGTCCTTGGATCGAGAGTATAACAAAGTCCCAAGATCGAGTAAACTGCCCTGATCGAGTATAACAAAGTCCGCTGATCGAGTTTAACAAAGTCCGATCGAGCTTAACGAAGTCCCAAGATCGAGTATAACAAAGTCCTCATCTAGAATATCAAAGTCCTTGATCGAGTATAACAGGCGCCCTGGTCGAGTATAACAAGTCCTCGATCGAGAGCAAGTAACAAAGTCCCCTGATCGGGTATAACAAAGTCCCTGACCGAAAGTAAAAACAAACACCCTAATTGAGTATAACAAAGTCCCTGATCGAGAATAACAAAGCCCCATCATCGAGTATAACCAATTCACCGAATCGAGTATAACTAAGTCCCCTGATCGAGTATAACAAAGTCCCCTGGTCGAGTATAACAAAGTCCCATAATCGAGTATAACAAAGGCCCCTTATCGAGTATAACAAAGGCCCCTGGTTGAGTATAACAAAATCCCCTGATAGAGTATAACAAACTCCCCTGATCGAGTATAAATATAGGACCCTACTGGACTATACACCCAAGATCGATACTGTCCTGATCATATGATCGAGTATAACAAAGTTCCCGGTTCGAGTAAAACAAAGCCCTCATCGAGTATAACAAAGTCCTGATCTAGTAACAAAGTCTCTAATCGAGTATAACAAAATTCCCACCGAGTATATAACTAAGTCCCCTGATTGAGTTAACAAAGGACCAACAGCGGCAACAAAGTCCCCCTGATCATATAACAAAGCCTCGATCGAGTATAACAAAGGACCCTAATGGAGTATAACAAAGTCCCCTGATCGAGTAAAACAAAGTCCGCTGATCGACTATAACAAAGTCCCCTGAGCGAGTATAACAAAGTCCCCTGATCGAGTATAACAAAGACCCTCGTCGAGTATAAGAAAGTCCCTGGTCGAGTATAACAAAGTCCCTGATCGAGTATAACAAAGCCCCATGATCGAGTATAACCTATTCCCCGACTCGAGTATAACAAAGGACCTTGGTCGAAAATAACAAAGTCCCTGATCGAGTAAAACAAATTCCCCTGATCGAGTATAACAAAGTCCCAAGATCGAGTAAATTAAAGCCCCCTGATCGAGTATAACAAAGTCCGCTGATCGAGTTTAACAAATTCCCAAGATCGAGTTTAACAAAGTCCCAAGATCGAGTATAACAAAGCCCCCTCATCTAGAATATCAAAGTCCCTTGATCGAGTATAACAAAGGCCCCTGGTCGAGTATAACAAAGTCCCCTGATCGAGTATAACAAAGTCCCCTGATCGAGTATAACAAAGTCCCCTGATCGAGTAAAACAAACACCCCTGATCGAGTATAACAAAGTCCCCTGATCGAGTATAACAAAGCCCCCTCATCGAGTATAAAAAAGTCCCTAATCGAGTATAACTAAGTCCCATGATTGAGTATAACAAAGGACCCTAATGGAGTATAACAAAGTCCCAAGATCGAGTATAACAAAGTCCTCTGATCGATTAAAACAAAGTCCCCTCATCGAGTATAACAAATTCCCCTGATCGAGTATAACAAAGTCCCCTGACCGAGTATAACTATGTCCCCTGATCGAGTATAATAAAGGACCCTAATGGAGTATAACAAAGTCTCAAGATCGAGTATAACAAAGTCCCCTGATCGAGTATAACAAAGTCCCCTGATCGATTATAACAAAGTCCCCTGATCGAGTATAACAACGTCCCCCGATCGAGTAAAACAAAGCCCCCTCATCGAGTATAACAAAGTCCCCTCATCGAGTATAACAAAGACCCCTGTTCGAGTGTAACAAAGTCCTCTGATCGAGTATAAGAAAGCCACCTCGTCGAGTAAAACAAAGTCCCCTGATCGAGTATAACAAAGTCCCCTAATCGATTATAATAAAGTCCGCTGATTGAGTATAATAAAGTACCCTGATCGAGTATAACAAAGTCCCCTGATCGAGTATAACAAAGTCCCTTGATCGTGAAAAACAAAGCCCCTTGATCGAGTATAACAAAGTCCCCTAATCGAGTATAACAAAGCCCCCTGATCGAGTATAACAAAGGCCCCTAATGGAGTATAACAAAGGCCCCTGATCCAGTTTAACAAAGTCCCAAGATCGAGTATAACATAGTCCCCTCATCGAGTATAACAAAGTCCCAAGATCGAGTATAACAAAGTCCGCTGATCGAGTAAAATAAAGTCCCCTGATGGAGAATAACAAAGTCCCCTGATCGAGTATAACAAAATCCCCTGATCGAGTATATATAAGTCCCCTGATCGAGTATAATAAAGGACCCTAATGGACTATAAAAACGTCTCAAGATCGAGTATAACAAAGTCCCCTGATCGAGTATAACAAAGTCCCCTGATCGAGTATAACAAAGTCCCCGGTTCGAGTAAAACAAAGCCCCCTCATCGAGTATAACAAAGTCCCCTGATCTAGTGTAATAAAGTCCTCTGATCGAGTATAACAAATTCCCCTAATCGAGTATAAATAAGTCCCCTGATTGAGTTTAACAAAGGACCCTAATGGAGTATAACAAAGTCCCCTGATCGAGTATAACAAAGTCCCCTGATCGAGTATAACAAAGTCCCCTGATCGAATATAATAAAGTCCCCTGATCGAGTATAACAAAGTCCGCTGATCGACTATATCAAAGTCCCCTGAGCGAGTATAACAAAGTCCCCTGATCGAGTATAACAAAGCCCCCTCGTCGAGTAAAAGAAAGTCCCTGGTCGAGTATAACAAAGTCCCTGATCGTGTATAACAAAGCCCCATGATCGAGTATAACCTATTCCCCGACTCGAGTATAACAAAGGCCCTTGGTCGAAAATAACAAAGTCCCTGATCGAGTAAAACAAAGTCCCCTGATCGAGTTTAACAAAGTCCCAAGATCGAGTAAATCAAAGCCCCCTGATCGAGTATAACAAAGTCCGCTGATCGAGGTTAACAAAGTCCCAAGATCGAGTTTAACAAAGTCCCAAGATCGAGTATAACAAAGTCCCCTCATCTAGAATATCAAAGTCCCTTCATCGAGTATAAGAAAGGCCCCTGGTCGAGTATAACAAAGTCCCCTGATCGAGTATAACAAAACCCCCTCATCGAGTATAAAAAAGTCCCCTAATCGAGTAAAACAAACACCCTGATCGAGTATAACAAAGTCCCCTGATCGAGTATAACAAAGTCCCCTGATCGAGTATCACAAAGTCCCCTGATCCAGTATAACAAAGTCCCCAGATCGAGTATAACAAAGTCCGCTGATCGACTATAACAAAGTCCCCTGAGCGAGTATAACAAAGTCCCCTGATAGAGTAAAACAAAGCCCCCTCATCGAGTATAAGAAAGTCCCTGGTCGAGTATAACAAAGTCCCTGATTGAGTATAACAAAGCCCCATGATCGAGTATAACCTATTCCCCGACTCGAGCATAACAAAGGCCCTTGGTCGAAAATAACAAAGTCCCTGATCGAGAAAAACAAAGTCCCCTGATCGAGTATAACAAAGTCCCAAGATCAAGTAAATCAAAGCCCCCTCATCGAGTATAACAAAGTCCGCTGATCGAGTTTAACAAAGTCCCAAGATCGAGTTTAATAAAGTCCCAAGATCGAGTATAACAAAGTCCCTCTGATCGAGAATAACAAAGTCCCCTCATCGAGCATAACAAAGCCCCCTGATCGAGTATAAGAAAGGCCCCTGAACGAATATCACAAAGTCCCTAGTTGAGTATATACAAAGTCTCTTGATCGAGTATAACAAAGCCCCCTGATCGAGTATAACAAAGTCCCCTGATCGACTATAACAAAGTCCCCTGAGCGAGTATAACAAAGTCCCCTGATCGAGTATAACAAAGCCCCCTCGTCGAGTATAAAAAAGTTCCTGGTCGAGTATAACAAAGTCCCTGATCGAGTACAACAAAGGCCCATGATCGAGTATAACCTATTCCCCGAATCGAGTATAACAAAGGCCCTTGGTCGAAAATATCAAAGTCCCTCATCGAGTAAAACAAAGTCCCCTGATCGAGTATAACAAAGTCCCAAGATCGAGTAAATCAAAGCCCCCTCATCGAGTATAACAAAGTCCGCTGATCGAGTTTAACAAAGTCAAAAGATCGAGTTTAACAAAGTCCCAAGATCGAGTATAACAAAGTCCCCTCATCAAGAATAACAAAGTCCCCTGATCGAGTATAGCAAAGGCCAATGGTCGAGTATAACAAAGTCCCCTGATCGAGTATCACAAAGTCCCCTGATCGAGTATAATAATGTCCCCTGATCGAATAAAACAAACACCCCTGATCGAGTATAACAAAGTCCCTGATCGAGTATAACAAAGCCCCCTCATCGAGTATAAAAAGTCCCCTAATCGAGTATAACTAAGTCCCATGATTGAGTATAACAAAGGACCCTAATGGAGTATAACAAGGTCCCAAGATCGAGTAATACAAAGTCCTCTGATATATTAAAACAAAGTCCCCTCATCGAGTATAACAAAGTCCCCTAATGAAGTATAACAAAGTCTCAAGATCGAGTATAACAAAGTCCCCTGATCGAGTATGACAAAGTCCCCTGATCGAGTATAACAAAGTCCCTTGATCGAGTATAACAAAGTCCCTTGATCGAGTAAAACAAAGCCCCCTCATCGAGTATAACAAAGTCCCCTGATCGAGTATAACAAAGTCCCCTGTTCGAGTGTAACAAAGTCCTCTGATCGAGTATAACAAAGCCAACTCGTTGAGTATAACAAAGTCCCTGATCGAGTATAACAAAGTCCCCTAATCGATTATAATAAAGTCCCCTGATTGAGTATAATAAAGTCCCCTGATCGAGTATAACAAAGTCCCCTGATCGAGTATAACAAAGTCCCCTGATCGAGAATAACAAAGCCCCCTCATCGAGCATAACAAAGTCCCCTGATCAATTATTACAAAGTGCCCTGATCCAATATAACAAAGGCCCCTAATGGAGTATAACAAAGGCCCCTGATCGAGTTTAACAAAGTCCCAAGATCGAGTAAAACAAAGTCCCCTCATCCAGTATAACAAAGGCCCTTTATCGAGTATAACAAAGCCCCCTGGTCGAGTATAACAAAGTCCCCTGATCAAGTATAACAAAGGACCCTATTGGAGTATAACAAAGTCCCAAGATCGAGTATAACAAAGTCTTCCGCTCGAGTATAACTAAGTCCCCTGATGGAGTATAACAAAGTCCCCTGATCGAGAATAACAAAGTCCCCTCATCGAGCATAACAAAGCCCCCGATCGAGTATAAGAAAGGCCCCTGAACGAATATAACAAAGTCCCTAGTTGAGTATATACAAAGTCTCATGATCGAGTATAACAAAACCCCGTGATCGAGTATAACAAAGTCCCCTGATCGAATATAAACAAGTCCCCTGATCCAGTATAAGAAAGGCCCCTGACCGAATATAACAAAGTCTCTAGTTGAGAATATACAAAGTCCACTGATCGTGTATAACAAAGCCACCTGATCGAGTAAAACAAAGTCCCCTGATCGAGTATAACAAAGTCCCCTGATCGAATATAAGAAAGTCCCCTGATCCAGTATAACAAAGGCCCCTGACCGAATATAACAAAGTCCCTAGTTGAGAATATACAAAGTCCCCTGATCGAGTATAACTAAGTCCCCTGATTGAGTATAACAAAGGACCCTAATGCAGTATAACAAAGTCCCAAGATCGAGTATAACAAAGTCCGCTGATCGAGTAAAATAAAGTCCCCTGATCGAGAATAACAAAGTCCCCTAATCGAGTATAACAAAGTCCCCTGATCGAGTATAATTAATTCCCGTTATCGAGTATAATAAAGGACCCTAATGGACTATAACAACGTCTCAAGATCGACTATAACAAAGTCCCCTAATCGAGTATAACAAAGTCCCCTGATCGAGTTTAACAAAGTCCCCGGTTCGAGTAAAACAAAGCCCCCTCATCGAGTATAACAAAATCCCCTGATCTAGTGTAACAAAGTCCTCTGATCGAGTATAACAAAGTCCCCTAATCGAGTATAACTAAGTCCCCTGATCGAGTTTAACAAAGGACCCTAATGGAGTATAACAAAGTCCCCTGATCGAGTATAACAAAGTCCCCTGATCGAGTATAACAAAGTCCCCTCATCGAGTATAACAAAGTCCCCTGATCAAGTATAACAAAGTCCGCTGATCGACTATAACAAAGTCCCCTGAGCGAGTATAACAAAGTCCCCTGATCGAGTATAACAAAGCCCCCTCGTCGAGTATAAGAAAGTCCCTGGTCGAGTATAACAAAGTCCCTGATCGTGTATAACAAAGCCCCATGATCGAGAATAACCTATTCCCCGACTCGAGTATAACAAAGGCCCTTGGTCGAAAATAACAAAGTCCCTGATCGAGTAAATCAAAGCCCCCTGATCGAGTATAACAAAGTCCGCTGATCGAGTTTAACAAAGTCCCAAGATCGAGTTTAACAAAGTCCCAAGATCGAGTATAACAAAGTCCCCTCATCTAGAATAACAAAGTCCCTTGATCGAGTATAACAAAGGCCCCTGGTCGAGTATAACAAAGTCCCCTGATCGAGTATAACAAAGTCCCCTGATCGAGTATAACAAAGTCCCCTGATCGAGTAAAACAAACACCCCTGATCGAGTATAACAAAGTCCCCTGATCGAGTATAACAAAGCCCCCTCATCGAGTATAAAAAAGTCCCCTAATCGAGTATAACTAAGTCCCATGATTGAGTATAACAAAGGACCCTAATGGAGTATAACAAAGTCCCAAGATCGAGTATAACAAAGTCCTCTGATCGATTAAAACAAAGTCCCCTCATCGAGTATAACAAATTCCCCTGATCGAGTATAACAAAGTCCCCTGACCGAGTATAACTATGTCCCCTGATCGAGTATAATATAGGACCTTAATGGAGTATAACAAAGTCTCAAGATCGAGTATAACAAAGTCCCCTGATCGAGTATAACAAAGTCCCCTGATCGAGTATAACAAAGTCCCCTGATCGAGTATAACAAAGTCCCCTGATCGAGTATAACAAAGTCTCCCGATCGAGTAAAACAAAGCCCCCTCATCGAGTATAACAATGTCCCCTGATCGAGTATAACAAAGTCCCCTGTTCGAGTGTAACAATGTCCTCTGATCGAGTATAAGAAAGCCACCTCGTCGAGTAAAACAAAGTCCCCTGATCGAGTATAACAAAGTCCCCTAATCGATTATAATAAAGTCCGCTGATTGAGTATAATAAAGTCCCCTGATCGAGTATAACAAAGTCCCCTGATCGAGTATAACAAAGTCCCTTGATCGAGAAAAACAAAGCCCCTTGATCGAGTATAACAAAGTCCCCTAATCGAGTATAACAAAGCCCCCTGGTAGAGTATAACAAAGGCCCCTAATGGAGTATAACAAAGGCCCCTGATCCAGTTTAACAAAGTCCCAAGATCGAGTATAACATAGTCCCCTCATCGAGTATAACAAAGTCCCCTGATCGAGTATAGCAAAGTCCCTTTACCGAGTATAATAAAGCCCCGGATCGAGTATAACAAAGTCAACTGGTCGAGTATAACAAAATCCCCTTATCGAGTATAATAAAGCCCCGGATCGAGTATAACAAAGTCACCTGATCGAGTATAATAAAGGACCCTAATGGACTATAACAACGTCTCAACATCGAGTATAACAAAGTCCCCTAATCGAGTATAACAAAGTCCCCTGATCGAGTATAACTAAGTCCCTGATCGAGTTAAACAAACCTCCCTCATCGAGTATAACAAAGTCCCCTGATCTAGTGTAACAAAGTCCTCTGATCGAGTCTAACAAAGTCCACTAATCGAGTATAACTAAGTCCCCTCATTGAGTTTAACAAAGGACCCTAATGGAGTATAACAAAGTCCCAAGATCGAGTATAACAAAGTCTTCTGATCGAGTAAAACAAAGTCCCCTGATCGAGTATAACAAAGCCACCCTAATCGAGTATAACAAAGTTCCCTGATCGAGTATAACTAAGTCCCCTGATTGAGAATAACAAAGGACCCTAATGGAGTATAACAAAGTCCCAAGATCGAGTATGACAAAGTCCTCTGATCGAGTAAAATACAGTCCCCTGATCGAGTATAACAAAGTCCCCTCATCGAGTATTACAAAGTCCCCTGATCGAGTATAACAAAGTTCCCTGATCGAGTATAACTAAGTCCTCTGATCGAGTATAACAACGTCCCCTAATCGAGTATAACTAAGTCCCCTGATTGAGTTTAACAAAGGACCCTAATGGAGTATAACAAAGTCCCCTGATCGAGTATGACAAAGTCCCCTGATCGAGTATAACAAAGTCCCCTGATCCAGTATAACAAAGTCCCCTGATCGAGTATAACAAAGTCCCCTGATCGAGTATAACAAAGCCCCCTAATCGAGTATAACAAACTCCCCTGATCGAGCATAACTAAGTCCCCTGATTGAGTATAACAAAGGACCCTAATGGAGTATAACAAAGTCCCAAGATCGAGTATGACAAAGTCCTCTGATCGAGTAAAATAAAGTCCCCTGATCGAGTATAACAAAGTCCCCTCATCGAGTATAACAAAGTCCCCTCATCGAGTATAACAAAGTTCCCTGATCGAGTATAACTAAGTCCTCTGATCGAGTATAACAAAGTCCCCTAATCGAGTATAACTAAGTCCCCTGATTGAGTTTAACAAAGGACCCAAATGGAGTATAACAAAATCCCCTGATCGAGTATAACAAAGTCCCCTGATCGAGTATAACAAAGTCCCCTGATCCAGTATAACAAAGTCCCTGATCGAGTATAACAAAGTCCGCTGATCGACTATAACAAAGTCCCCTGAGCGAGTATAACAAAGTCCCCTCATCGAGTAAAACAAAGCCCCCTCATCGAGTATAAGAAAGTCCCTGGTCGAGTATAACAAAGTCCCTGATCGAGTATAACAAAGCCCCATGATCGAGTATAACCTATTCCCCAACTCGAGCATAACAAAGGCCCTTGGTCGAAAATAACAAAGTCCCTGATCGAGTAAAACAAAGTTCCCTGATCGAGTATAACAAAGTCCGCTGATCGAGTTTAACAAAGTCCCAAGATCGAGTTTAACAAAGTCCCAACATCGAGTATAACAAAGTCCTTTGATCGAGTATAACAAAGTCCGCTGATCGAGCATAACAAAGCCCCCTGATCGAGTATAAGAAAGGCCCCTGATCGAGTAAAACAAAGCCCCCATCGAGTATAACAATGTCCCCCTGATCTAGTGTAACAGAGTCCTCTGATCGAGTATAACAAAGTCCCCTAATCAAGTATAATAAAGCGACCCAAAAGGAGTATAACAAAGCCCCCAAGATCGAGTATAACAAAGTCCCTGGATCGAGTACATAAACAGTCCTGATCGAGTATAACAAAGTCTCCTGATCGAGTATACCGAAGTCCACTGATCGACTATAACAAAGTCCCCGATGAGTATAACAAAGTCCCTGGATCGAGTGATAACAAAAGTCCCCTGATCGAGTAAAACAAAGCCCCCTCATCGAGCATAACAAAGTCCCCTGATCTAGTGTAACAAAGTCCTCTGATCGAGTATAACAAAGTCCCCTAATCGAGTATAACTAAGTCCCCTGATTGAGTTTAACAAAGGACCCTAAAGGATTATAACAAAGTCCCCTTATCGAGTATAACAAAGTCCCCTGATCGAGTATATCAAAGTCACCTGATCGAGTATAACAAAGTCCACTGGTCGACTATAACAAAGTCCCCTGAGCGAGTATAACAAAGTCCCCTGATCGAGTATAACAAAGTCCCCTCGTCGAGTATAAGAAAGTCCCTGGTTGAGTATAACAAAGTCCCTGATCGAGTAAAACAAAGCCCCCTCATCGAGTATAACTATTCTGACTTCGAGTATAACAAAGGCCCTTGGTCGAAAAATAACAAAGTCCCTGATCGAGTAAAGCAAAGTCCCCTTGATCGAGTATAAAGTCCCAAGATCGAGTAAATCAAAGCCCCCTGATCGAGTATAACAAAGTCCGCTGATCGAGTTTAACAAAGTCCCAAGATCGAGTTTAACAAAGTCCCAAGATCGAGTATAAAAAAGTCCCCTGATCGAGTATAACAAAGTCCCCTGATCTTGTAAAACAAACACCCTTGATCGAGTATAACAAAGTCCCCTGATCGAGTATAACAAAGCCCCCTCATCGAGTATAAAAAAGTCCCCTAATCGAGTATAACTAAGTCCCATGATTGAGTATAACAAAGGACCCTAATGGAGTATAACAAAGTCCCAAGATCGAGTATAACAAAGTCCTCTGATCGATTAAAACAAAGTCCCCTCATTGAGTATAACAAATTCCCCTGATCGAGTATAACAAAGTCCCCTGACCGAGTATAACTAAGTCCCCTGATCGAGTATAATATAGGACCCTAATGGAGTATAACAAATTCTCAAGATCGAGTATAACAAAGTCCCCCGATCGAGTAAAACAAAGACGCCTCATCGAGTATAACAAAGTCCCCTGATCGAGTATAACAAAGTCCCCTGTTCGAGTGTAACAAAGTCCTCTAATCGAGTATAAGAAAGCCACCTCGTCGAGTATAACAAAGTCCCCTGATCGAGTATAACAAAGTCTCCTAATCGATTATAATAAAGTCCGCTGATTGAGTATAATAAAGTCCGCTGATTGAGTATAATAAAGTCCCCTGATCGAGTATAACAAACTCCCCTGATCGAGTATAACAAAGTCCCTTGATCGAGGAAAACAAAGCCCCTTGATCGAGTATAACAAAGTCCCCTAATCGAGTATAACAGTTCTCGACGAGTATATAACAAAGTCCCCTGATCGAGTATAACAAAGTCCCTGATCGAGTAGTAACAAAGTCCCCTGGATCGAGTATAACAAAGTCCCTGATCGAGTATAACAAAGTCCCCTGATCGAGTATAATCCAAGTTCCCGATCAGCTTCTAACAGCGACCCAATCGAGTATAACTAAGTCCCCTCATTGAGTTTAACAAAGGATCCTAATGGAGTATAACAATGTCCCATGATGGAGTATAACAAAGTCTTCTGATCGAGTATAACAAAGTCCCCTGATCGAGTATAACAAAGCCCCCTAATCGAGTATAAAAAACTCCCCTAATCGAGCATAACTAAGTCCCTGATTCAGTATAACAAAGGACCCTAATGGAGTATAACAAAGTCCCAAGATCGAGTATGACAAAGTCCTCTCATCGAGTAAAATAAAGTCCCCTGATCGAGTATAACAAAGTCCCCTCATCGAGTATAACAAAGTCTCCTGATCGAGTATAACAAAGTTCCCTGATCGAGTATAACTAAGTCCTCTGATCGAGTATAACAAAGTCCCCTAATCGAGTATAACTAAGTCCCCTGATTGAGGTTAACAAAGGACCCTAATGGAGTATAATAAAGTCCCCTGATCGAGTATAACAAAGACCCCTGATCGAGTGTAACAAAGTCCCCTGATCGAGTATAACAAAGTCTCCTGATCGAGTATAACAAAGTCCGCTGATCGACTATAACAAAGTCCCCTGAGCGAGTATAACAAAGTCCCCTGAGCGAGTATAACAAAGTCCCCTGATCGAGTATAACAAAGTCCCTGGTCGAGTATAACAAAGTCCCTGATCGAGTATAACAAAGCCCCATGATCGAGTATAACCTATTCCCCGACTCGAGTATAACAAAGTCCCTTGGTCGAAAATAACAAAGTCCCTGATAGAGTAAAACAAAGTCCCCTGATCGAGTAAAACAAAGTCCCAAGATCGAGTAAATCAAAGCCCCCTGATCGAGTATAACAAAGTCCGCTGATCGAGTATAACAAAGTCCCAAGATCGAGTTTAACAAAGTCCGCTGATCGACTATAACAAAGTCCCCTGAGCGAGTATAACAAAGTCCCCTGATCGAGTATAACAAAGTCCCCTGATCGAGTAAAACAAAGCCCCCTCATCGAGTATAACAATGTCCCCTGATCTAGTGTAACAGAGTCCTCTAATCGAGTATAACAAAGTCCCCTAATCAAGTATAATAAAGGACCCTAATGGAGTATAACAAAGTCTCAAGATCGAGTATAACAAAGTCCCCTGATCGAGTATAACAAAGTCCCCAGATCGAGTATAACAAAGTCTCTTGATCGAGTATAACAAAGTCCGCTGATCGACTATAACAAAGTCCCTTGAGCGAGTATAACAAAGTCCCCTGATCGAGTATAACAAAGTCCCCTGATCGAGTAAAAACAGGGCCTCATAAGGTATAACAAAAGGTCCTGATCTAGTGTAACAAAGTCCTCTGATCGAGTATAACAAAGTCCCCTAATCGAGTATAACTAAGTCCCCTGATTGAGTTTAACAAAGGACCCTAATGGAGTATAACAAAGTCCCCTGATCGAGTATAACAAAGTCCCCTGATCGAGTATAACAAAGTCCCCTGATCGAATATAACAAAGTCCCCTGATCGAGTATAACAAAGTCCGCTGATCGACTATAACAAAGTCCCCTGAGCGAGTATAACAAAGTCCCCTGATCGAGTATAACAAAGCCCCCTCGTCGAGTATAACAAAGTCCCTGGTCGAGTATAACAAAGTCCATGATCGAGTATAACAAAGCCCCATGATCGAGTATAACCTATTCCCCGACTCGAGTATAACAAAGGCCCTTGTTCGAAAATAACAAAGTCCCTGATCGAGTAAAACAAAGTCCCCTGATCGAGTAAAACAAAGTCCCAAGATCGAGTAAATCAAAGCCCCCTGATCGAGTATAACAAAGTCCGCTGATCGAGTTTAACAAAGTCCCAAGATCGAGTTTAACAAAGTCCCAAGATCGAGTATAACAAAGTCCCCTCATCGAGAATAACAAAGTCCATTGATCGAGTAAAACAAAGGCCTCTGGTCGAGTATAACAAAGTCCCCTGATCGAGTATAAAAAAGTCCCCTGATCGAGTATAACAAAGTCCCCTGATCGAGTAAAACAAACACCCTTGATCGAGTATAACAAAGTCCACTAATCGAGTATAACAAAGCCCCCTCATCGAGTATAAAAAAGTCCCCTAATCGAGTATAACTAAGTCCCATGATTGAGAATATCAAAGGACCCTAATGGAGTATAACAAAGTCCCAAGATCGAGTATAACAAAGTCCTCTGATCGATTAAAACAAAGTCCCCTCATCGAGTATAACAAATTCCCCTGATCGAGTATAACAAAGTCCCCTGACCGAGTATAACTATGTCCCCTGATCGAGTATAATAAAGGACCCTAATGGAGTATAACAAAGTCTCAAGATCGAGTATAACAAAGTCCCCTGATCGAGTATAACAAAGTCCCCTGATCGAGTATAACAAAGTCCCCTGATCGAGTATAACTGAAAGCCCCCTGATCCAGGTATAACAAGAGTCCCCCGATCCGGAGTAAAACAATGCCCCTCATCAGGTATAACAAAGTCCCCTCATTCATTATAACAAGTCCCTGTTAAAGGTGTAACAAAGAGTCCTCTGATCAGCGAGTATAAGAGAAAGCCCTCGTCGAGTATAACAAAGTCTCCTAATCGAGTATAATAAAGTCCGCTGATTGAGTATAATAAAGTCCGCTGATTGAGTATAATAAAGTCCCCTGATCGAGTATAACAAATTCCCCTGATCGAGTATAACAAAGTCCCTTGATCGAGGAAAACAAAGCCCCTTGATCGAGTATAACAAAATCCCCTAATCGAGTATAACAAAGCCCCATGATCGAGTATAACAACGTCCCCTGATCGAGTATAAGAAAGGCCCCTGACCGAATATAACAAAGTCCCTATTTGAGTATATACAAAGTCTCCTGATCGAGTATAACAAAGCCCCCTCATCGAGCATAACAAAGTCCCCTGATCGATTATAACAAAGTACCCTGATCCAGTATAACAAAGGGCCCTAATGGAGTATAACAAAGGCCCCTGATCGAGTTTAACAAAGTCCCAAGATCGAGTATAACAAAGTACCCTCATCGAGTATAACAAAGGCCCTTCATCGAGTATAACAAAGTCCCCTGGTCGAGTATAACACAGTCCCCTGATCAAGTATAACAAACGACCCTATTGGAGTATAACAAAGTCCCAAGATCGAGTATAACAAAGTCTTCCGATCGAGTATAACTAAGTCCCCTGATGGAGTATAACAAAGTCCCCTGATCGAGAATAACAAAGTCCCCTCATCGAGCATAACAAAGCCCCCTGATCGAGTATAAGAAAGGCCCCTGTCCGAATATAACAAAGTCCCTAGTTGATTATATACAAAGTCTCTTGATCGAGTATAACAAAGCCCCCTGATAGAGTCTAACAAAGTCCCCTGATTGATTACAACAAAGTCCCCTGATCCAGTATAACAAAGGCCCCTAATGGAGTATAACAAAGGCCCCTGATCCAGTTTAACAAAGTCCCAAGATCGAGTATAACATAGGCCCCTCATCGAGTATAACAAAGTCCCCTGATCGAGTATAACAAAGTCCCCTTACCGAGTATAATAAAGCCCCGGATCGAGTATAACAAAGTCCCCAGATCTAGTATAACAAAGTCCCCTGATCGAGTATAACAAAGTCCCCTGGTCGAGTATAACAAGGTCCTTATCGAGTATAATAAAGCCCCGGATCGAGTATAACAAAGTCACCTGATCGAGTATAATAAAGGACCCTAATGGACTATAACAACGTCTCAACATCGAGTATAACAAAGTCCCCTAATCGAGTATAACAAAGTCCTCATATCGAGTATAACTAAGTCCCTGATCGAGTTAAACAAACCCCCCTCATCGAGTATAACAAAGTCCCCTGATCTAGTGTAACAAAGTCCTCTGATCGAGTCTAACAAAGTCCACTAATCGAGTATAACTAAGTCCCCTCATTGAGTTTAACAAAGGACCCTAATGGAGTATAACAAAGTCCCAAGATCGAGTATAACAAAGTCTTCTGATCGAGTATAACAAAGTCCCCTGATCGAGTATAACAAAGCCCCCTAATCGAGTATAACAAAGTCCCCTAATCGAGTATAACTAAGTCCCCTGATTGAGAATAACAAAGGACCCTAATGGAGTATAACAAAGTCCCAAGATCGAGTATGACAAAGTCCTCTGATCGAGTAAAATTCAGTCCCCTGATCGAGTATAACAAAGTCCCCTCATCGAGTATTACAAAGTCCCCTGATCGAGTATAACAAAGTTCCCTGATCGAGTATTACTAAGTCCTCCACGTTATCATTTTCTTAATGTCCCTAATCGGTATAGCTAAGTCCTGATTGGGTTTAACAAAGGACCTAATGCCAGGTATAACAAAGGTCCTGATCAGGTATAACAAGTCCCCTGATCGAGTATAACAAAGTCCCCTGATCGAATATAACAAAGTCCCCTGATCGAGTATAACAAAGTCCGCTGATCGACTATAAGAAAGTCCTCTGAGCGAGTATAACAAAGTCCCCTGATCGAGTATAACAAAGCCCCCTCGTCGAGTATAAGAAAGTCCCTGGTCGAGTATAACAAAGTCCCTGATCGAGTATAACAAAGCCCATGATCGAGTATAACCTGTTCCCCGACTCGAGTATAACAAAGGCTCTTGGTCGAAAATAACAAAGTCCCTGATCGAGTAAAACAAAGTCCCCTGATCGAGTATAACAAAGTCCCAAGATCGAGTAAATCAAAGCCCCCTGATCGAGTATAACAAAGTCCGCTGATCGAGTTTAACAAAGTCAAAAGATAGAGTTTAACAAAGTCCCAAGATCGAGTATAACAAAGTCCCCTCATCAAGAATAACAAAGTCCTTGATCCAGTATAACAAAGGGCCTCTGGTCAGGTATAACAAAGTCCCTAGTGAAGTATAAAAAGTCCACTGATCGAGGTATAACAAGTCCCTGATCGAGTAAAACAAACACCCTTGATCGAGTATAACAAAGTCCCCTGATCGAGTATAACAAAGCCCTCTCATCGAGTATAAAAAAGTCCCCTAATCGAGTATAACTAAGTCCCATGATTGAGTATAACAAAGGACCCTAATGGAGTATAACAAAGTCCCAAGATCGAGTATAACAAAGTCCTCTGATCGATTAAAACAAAGTCCCCTCATCGAGTATAACAAATTCCCCTGATCGAGTATAACAATGTCCCCTGACCGAGTATAACTAAGTCCCCTGATCGAGTATAATATAGGACCCTAATGGAGTATAACAAATTCTCAAGATCGAGTATAACAAAGTCCCCTGATCGAGTATGACAAAGTCCCCTGATCGAGTATAACAAAGTCCATTGATCGAGTATAACAAAGCCCCCTAATCGAGTATAACAAAGTCCCCCGATCGAGTAAAACAAAGCCCCCTCATCGAGTATAACAAAGTCCCCTGATCGAGTATAACAAAGTCCCCTGTTCGAGTGTAACAAAGTCCTCTGATCGAATATAAGAAAGCCACCTCGTCGAGTATAACAAAGTCCCCTGATCGAGTATAACAAAGTCTCCTAATCGATTATAATAAAGTCCGCTGATTGAGTATAATAAAGTCCGCTGATTGAGTATAATAAAGTCCCCTGATCGAATATAACAAAGTCCCCTGATCGAGTATAACAAAGTCCCTTGATCGAGGAAAACAAAGCCCCTTGATCGAGTATAACAAAGTCCCCTAATCGAGTATAACAAAGCCCCCTCATCGAGTATAACAACGTCCCCTGATCGAGTATAAGAAAGGCCCCTGACCGAATATAAAAAAGTCCCTAGTTGAGTATATACAAAGTCTCCTGATCGAGTATAACAAAGCCCCCTCATCGAGCATAACAAAGTCCCCTGATCGATTATAACAAAGTCCCCTGATCCATTATAACAAAGGCCCCTAATGGAGTATAACAAAGGCCCCTGATCGAGTTTAACAAAGTCCCAAGATCGAGTATAACAAAGTACCCTCATCGAGTATAACAAAGGCCCTTCATCGAGTATAACAAAGTCCCTGGTCGAGTATAACACAGTCACCTGATCAAGTATACCAAAGGACCCTATTGGAGTATAACAAAGTCCCAAGATCGAGTATAACAAAGTCTTCCGATCGAGTATAACTAAGTCCCCTGATGGAGTATAACAAAGTCCCCTGATCGAGAATAACTAAGTCCCCTCATCGAGCATAACAAAGCCCCCTGATCGAGTATAAGAAAGGCCCCTGTCCGAATATAACAAATTCCCTAGTTGATTATATACAAAGTCTCTTGATCGAGTATAACAAAGCCCCCTGATAGAGTCTAACAAAGTCCCCTGATTGATTACAACAATGTCCTTTGATCCAGTATAACAAAGGCCCCTAATGGAGTATAACAAAGGCCCCTGATCCAGTTTAACAAAGTCCCAAGATCGAGTATAACATAGGCCCCTCATCGAGTATAACAATGTCCCCTAATCGAGTATAACAAAGTCCCCTTACCGAGCATAATAAAGCCCCGGATCGAGTATAACAAAGTCCCCTGATCTAGTATAACAAAGTCCCCTGATCGAGTATAACAAAGACCCCTGGTCGAGTATAACAAGGTCCCCTTATCGAGTATAATAAAGCCCCGGATCGAGTATAACAAAGTCACCTGATCGAGTATAATAAAGGACCCTAATGGACCATAACAACGTCTCAACATCGAGTATAACAAAGTCCCCAAATCGAGTATAACAAAGTCCTCTGATCGAGTATAACTAAGTCCCTGATCGAGTTAAACAAACCCCCCTCATCGAGTATAACAAAGTCCCCTGATCTAGTGTAACAAAGTCCTCTGATCGAGTCTAACAAAGTCCACTAATCGAGTATAACTAAGTCCCCTCATTGAGTTTAACAAAGGACCCTAATGGAGTATAACAAAGTCCCAAGATCGAGTATAACAAAGTCTTCTGATCGAGTATAACAAAGTCCCCTGATCGAGTATAACAAAGCCCCCTAATCGAGTATAACAAAGTCCCCTAATCGAGTATAACTAAGTCCCCTGATTGAGAATAACAAAGGACCCTAATGGAGTATAACAAAGTCCCAAGATCGAGTATGACAAAGTCCTCTGATCGAGTAAAATACAGTCCCCTGATCGATTATATCAAAGTCCCCTCTTCGAGTATTACAAAGTCCCCTGATCGAGTATCACAAAGTTCCCTGATCGAGTATAACTAAGTCCTCTGATCGAGTATAACAAAGTCCCCTAATCGAGTATAACTAAGTCCTCTGATTGAGTTTAACAAAGGACCCTAATGGAGTTTAACAAAGTCCCCTGATCGAGTTTAACAAAGTCCCCTGATCGAGTTTAACAAAGTCCCCTGATCGACTATAACAAAGTCCCCTGAGCGAGTATAACACAGTCCCCTGATCGAGTAAAAAAAGCCCCCTCATCGAGTATAAGAAAGTCCATGGTCGAGTATAACAAAGTCCCTGATCGAGTATAACAAAGCCCCAGGATCGAGTATAACCTATTCCCCAACTCGAGCATAACAAAGGCCCTTGGTCGAAAATAACAAAGTCCCTGATCGAGTAAAACAAAGTTCTCTGATCGAGTATAACAAAGTCCCAAGATCGAGTAAATCAAAGCCCCCTCATCGAGTATAACAAAGTCCGCTGATCGAGTTTAACAAAGTCCCAAGATCGAGTTTAACAAAGTCCCAAGATCAATTATAACAAAGTCCCCTGATCGAGAATAACAAAGTCCCCTAATCGAGTATAACTAAGTCCTCTGATTGAGTTTAACAAAGGACCCTAATGGAGTATAACAAAGTCCCCTGATCGAGTTTAACAAAGTCCCCTGATCGAGTTTAACAAAGTCCCCTGATCGACTATAACAAAGTCCCCTGAGCGAGTATAACACAGTCCCCTGATCGAGTAAAAAAAGCCCCCTCATCGAGTATAAGAAAGTCCATGGTCGAGTATAACAAAGTCCCTGATCGAGTATAACAAAGCCCCAGGATGGAGTATAACCTATTCCCCAACTCGAGCATAACAAAGGCCCTTGGTCGAAAATAACAAAGTCCCTGATCGAGTAAAACAAAGTCCTCTGATCGAGTATAACAAAGTCCCAAGATCGAGTAAATCAAAGCCCCCTCATCGAGTATAACAAAGTCCGCTGATCGAGTTTAACAAAGTCCCAAGATCGAGTTTAACAAAGTCCCAAGATCGAGTATAACAAAGTCCCCTGATCGAGAATAACAAAGTCCCCTCATCGAGCATAACAAAGCCCGCTGATCGAGTATAAGAAAGGCTCCTGAACGAATATCACAAAGTCCCAAGTTGAGTATATACAAAGTCTCTTGATCGAGTATAACAAAGCCCCCTGATCGAGTATAACAAAGTCCCCTGAGTGATTATAACAAAGTCCCTGATCCAGTATAACAAAGGCCCCTAATGGAGTATAACAAAGGCCCCTGATCCAGTTTAACAAAGTCCCAAGATCGAGTATAACATAGTTCCCTCATCGAGTATAACAAAGTCCCCTGATCGAGTATAACAAAGTCCCCTTACCGAGTATAATATAGCCCCGGAACGAGTATAACAAAGTCCCCTAATCGAGTATAATAAAGGACTCTAATGGACTATAACAACGTCTCAAGATCGAGTATAACAAAGTCCCCTAATCGAGTATAACAAAGTCCCCTGATCGAGTATAACTAAGTCCCTGATCGAGTTAAACAAAGCCCACTCATCAGGTATAACAAAGTCCCCTGATCTAGTTTAACAAAGTCCACTAATCGAGTATAACTAAGTCCCCTCATTGAGTTTAACAAAGGATCCTAATGGAGTATAACAAAGTCCCAAGATCGAGTATAACAAAGTCTTCTGATCGAGTATAACAAAGTCCCCTGATCGAGTATAACAAAGCCCCCTAATCGAGTATAACAAAGTCCCCTGATCGAGCATAACTAAGTCCCCTGATTGAGTATAACAAAGGACCCTAATGGAGTATAACAAATTCCCAAGATCGAGTATGACAAAGTCCTCTGATCGAGTAAAATAAAGTCCCCTAATCGAGTATATCAAAGTCCCCTCATCGAGTATAACAAAGTCCCCTGATCGAGTATAACAAAGTTCCCTGATCGAGTATAACTAAGTGCTCTGATCGAGTATAACAAAGTCCCCTAATCGAGTATAACTAAGTCCCCTAATTGAGGTTAACAAAGGACCCTAATGGAGTATAATAAAGTCCCATGATCGAGTATAACAAAGTCCCTAATCGAGTATAACAAAGTCCCCTGATCGAGTATAACAAAGTCTCCTGATCGAGTATAACAAAGTCCACTGATCGACTATAACAAAGTCCCCTGAGCGAGTATAACAAAGTCCCCTGATCGAGTATAACAAAGCCCCCTCGTCGAGCATAACAAAGTCCCTGGTCGAGTATAACAAAGTCCCTGATCGAGTATAACAAAGCCCCATGATCGAGTATAACCTATTCCCCGACTCGAGTATAACAAAGGCCCTTGGTCGAAAATAACAAAGTCCCTGATCGAGTAAAATAAAGTCCCCTGATCGAGTAAAACAAAGTCCCAAGATCGAGTAAATCAAAGCCCCCTGATCGAGTATAACAAAGTCCGCTGATCGAGTTTAACAAAGTCCCAAGATCGAGTTTAACAAAGTTCCAATATCGAGTATAACAAAGTCCTGTGATCGAGAATAACAAAGTTCCCTCATCGAGCATAACAAAGCCCCCTGATCGAGTATGAGAAAGGCCCCTGAACGAATATCACAAAGTCCCTAGTTGAGTATATACAAAGTCTCTTGATCGAGTATAACAAAGCCCCCTGATCGAGTATAACAAAGTCCCCTGATTGATTACAACAAAGTCCCCTAATCCAGTATAACAAAGGCCCTTAATGGAGTATAGCAAAGGCCCCTGATCCAGTTTATCAAAGTCCCAAGATCGAGTATAACATAGTCCCCTCATCGAGTATAACAAAGTCCCCTGATCGAGTATAACAAAGTCCCCTTACCGAGTATAATTAATCCCCGGATCGAGTATAACAAAGTTCCCTGATCTAGTATAACAAAGTCCCCTGATCGAGTATAACAAAGTCCCCTGGTCGAGTATAACAAAGTCCCCTTATCGAGTATAATAAAGCCCCGGATCGAGTATAACAAAGTCCCCTGATCGAGTATAATAAAGGACCCTAATGGACTATAACAACGTCTCAAGATCGAGTATAACAAAGTCCCCTAATCGAGTATAACAAAGTCCCCTCATCGAGTATAACAAAGTCCTCTGATCGAGTATAACAAATGCCCCTGGTCTAGTATAACAAAGTCCCCTAATCGAGTATAACAAAGTCCCCTGATCGAGTATAACAAAGTCCCCTGATCGAGTAAAACAAACACCCCTAATCGAGTATAACAAAGTCCCTTGATCGAGTAAAACAAAGCCCCCTCATCGAGTATGAAAAAGTCCCCTAATCGAGTATAACTAAGTCCCCTGTTCGAGTGTAACAAAGTCCTCTGATCGAGTATAAGAAAGCCAAATCGTCGAGTATAACAAAGTCCCCTCATCGAGTATAACAAAGTCCCCTAATCGATTATAATAAAGTCCCCTGATTGAATATAATAAAGTCCCCTAATCGAGTATAACAAAGTCCCAGGATCGAGTATAACAAAGTCCCCTGATCGAGTATAACAAAATCCCCTGACCGAGTATAACAAAGTCCCCTGATCGAGTGTAATAAAGGACCCTAATGGAATATAACAAAGTCTCAAGATCGAGTATAACAAAGTCCCCTGATCGAGTATGATAAAGTCCCCTGATCGAGTATAACAAAGTCCCCTGATCGAGTATAACAAAGTCCCCTGATCGAGTATAACAAAGTCCCCTGATCGAGTAAAACAAAGCCCGCTGATCGAGTATAACAAAGTCCCCTGATCGAGTATAACAAAGTCCCCTGTTCGAGTGTAACAAAGTACTCTGATCGAGTATAAGAAAGCCACCTCGTCGAGTATAACAAAGTCCCCTCATCGAGTATAACAAAGTCCCCTAATCGATTATAATAAATTCCCCTGATTGAATATAATAAAGTCCCCTAATCGAGTATAACAAAGTCCCCTGATCGAGTATAACAAAGTCCCTGATCGAGTATAACAAAGTCCCCTGATCGAGTATAACAAAGTCCCCTGATCGAGTATAACAAAGTCCCCTGATCGAGTATAACAAAGGCCACTAATGGAGTATAACAAAGGCCCCTGATCCAGTGTAACAAAGTCCCCTGATCGAGTATAACAAAGTCCCCTGTTCGAGTGTAACAAAGTCCTCTGATCGAGTATAAGAAAGGCCCCTAATGGAGTATAACAAAGGCCCCTGATCGAGTTTAACAAAGTCCCAAGATCGAGTATAACAAAGTACCCTCATCGAGAATAAAAAAGGCCCTTTATCGAGTATAACAAAGTCCCCTGGTCGAGTATAACACAGTCCCCTGGTCGAGTATAACACAGTCCCCTGATCAAGTATAACAAAGGACCCTATTGGAGTATAACAAAGTCCCATGATCGAGTATAACAAAGTCTTCCGATCGAGTATAACTAAGTCCCCTGATGGAGTATAACAAAGTCCCCTGATCGAGAATAACAAAGTCCCCTCATCGAGCATAACAAAGCCCCCTGATCGAGTATAAGAAAGGCCCCTGACCGAATATAACAAAGTCCCTAGTTGAGTATATACAAAGTCTCTTGATCGAGTATAACAAAGCCCCATGATCGAGTATAACAAGTCCCCTGATTGATTACAACAAAGTCCCCTGATCCAGTATAACAAAGGCCCCTAATGGAGTATAACGAAGGCCCCTGATCCAGTTTAACAAAGTCCCAAGATCGAGTATAACATAGTTTCCTCATCGAGTATAACAAAGTCCCCTGATCGAGTATAACAAAGTCCCCTTACCGAGTATAATAAAGCCCCGGATCGAGTAAAACAAAGTCCCCTGACCTAGTATAACAAAGTCCCCTGATCGAGTATAACAAAGTCCCCTGGTCGAGTATAACAAAGTCCCCTTATCGAGTATAATAATGCCCCGGATCGAGTATAACAAAGTTACCTGATCGAGTATAATAAAGGACCCTAATGGACTATAACAACGTCTCATGATCGAGTATAACAAAGTCCCCTAATCGAGTATAACAAAGTCCCCTGACCGAGTATAACTAAGTCCCTGATCGAGTTAAACAAAGCCCCCTCATCGAGTATAACAAAGTCCCCTGATCTAGTGTAACAAAGTCCTCTAATCGAGTCTAACAAAGTCCACTAATCGAGTATAACTAAGTCCCCTGATCGAGCATAACTAAGTCCCTTGATTGAGTATAACAAAGGACCCTAATGGAGTATAACAAAGTCCCAAGATCGAGTATAACAAAGTCTTCTGATCGAGTATAACAAAGTCCCCTGATCGAGTATAACAAAGCCCCCTAATCGAGTATAACAAAGTCCCCTGAGCGAGCATAACTAAGTCCCCTAATTGAGTATAACAAAGGACCCTAATGGAGTATAACAAAGTCCCAAGATCGAGTATGAAAAAGTCCTCTGATCGAGTAAAATAAAGTCCCCTGATCGAGTATAACAAAGTCCCCTCATCGAGTATAACAAAGTCCCCTGATCGAGTATAACAAAGTTCCCTGTTCGAGTATAACTAAGTCCTCTGATTGAGTTTAACAAAGGACCCTAATGGAGTATAACAAAGTTCCCTGATCGAGTATAACAAAGTCCCCTGATCGAGTATAACAAAGTCCCCTGATCGAGTATAACAAAGTCCCCTGATCGAATATAACAAAGTCCCCTGATCGAGTAAAACAAAGTCCGCTGATCGACTATAACAAAGTCCCCTGAGCGAGTATAACAAAGTCCCCTGATCGAGTATAACAAAGACCCCTCGTCGAGTATAAGAAAGTCCCTGGTCGAGTATAACAAAGTCCCTGATCGAGTATAACAAAGCCCCATGATCGAGTATAACCTATTCCCCGACTCGAGTATAACAAAGGCCCTTGGTCGAAAATAACAAAGTCCCTGATCGAGTAAAACAAAGTCCCCTGATCGAGTATAACAAAGTCCCAAGATCGAGTAAATCAAAGCCCCCTGATCGAGTATAAAAAGGTCCGCTGATTGAGTTTAACAAAGTCCCAACATCGAGTTTAACAAAGCCCCCTGATCGAGTATAAGAAAGGCCCCTGAACGAATATCACAAAGTCCCTAGTTGAGTATATACAAAGTCTCTTGATCGAGTATAACAAAGCTCCTGATCGAGTATAACAGAGTCCCCTGATTGAATACAACAAAGTCCCCTGATCCAGTATAACAAAGGCCCCTAATGGAGTATAACAAAGGCCCCTGATCCAGTTTAACAAAGTCCCAAGATCGAGTATAATATAGTCACCTCATCGAGTATAACAAAGTCCCCTGATCGAGTATAACAAAGTCCCCTTACCGAGTATAATAAAGCCCCGGATCGAGTATAACAAAGTCCCCTGATCTAGTATAACAAAGTCCCCTGATCGAGTATAACAAAGTCCCCTGGTCGAGTATAACAAAGTCCCCTTATCGAGTATAATAAAGCCCCGGATCGAGTATAACAAAGTCCCCTGATCGAGTATAATAAAGGACCCTAATGGACTATAACAACGTCTCAAGATCGAGTATAACAAAGTCCCCTAATCGAGTATAACAAAGACCCCTGATCGAGTATAGCTAAGTCCCTCATCGAGTTAAACAAAGCCCCCTCATCGAGTATAACAAAGTCACCTGATCTAGTGTAACAAAGTCCTCTGATCGAGTCTAACAAAGTCCACTAATCGAGTATAACTAAGTCCCCTCATTGAGTTTAACAAAGGACCCTATTGGAGTATAACAAAGTCCCAAGATCGAGTATAACAAAGTCTTCTGATCGAGTATAACAAAGAACCCTGATCGAGTATAACAAAGCCCCTTAATCGAGTATTACAAAGTCCCCTGATCGAGCATAACTAAGTCCCCTGATTGAGTATAACAAAGAACCCTAATGGAGTATAACAAAGTCCCAAGATCGAGTATGACAAAGTCCTCTAATCGAGTAAAATAAAGTCCCCTGATCGAGTATAACAAACTCTCCTGATCGAGTATAACAAAGTCCCCTGATCGAGTAAAACAAACACCCCTGATAGAGTATAACAAAGTCCCCTGATCGAGTAAAACAAAGCCCCCTCATCGAGTATGAAAAAGTCCCCTAATCGAGTATAACTAAGTCCCCTGTTCGAGTGTAACAAAGTCCTCTGATCGAGTATAAGAAAGCCACCTCGTCGAGTATAACAAAGTCCCCTCATCGAGAATAACAAAGTCCCCTAATCGATTATAATAAAGTCCCCTGATTGAATATAATAAAGTCCCCTAATCGAGTATAACAAAGTCCCCTGATCGAGTATAACAAAGTCCCCTGATCGAGTATAACAAAATCCCCTGACCGGGTATAACAAAGTCCCCTGATCGAGTGTAATAAAGGACCCTAATGGAGTATAACAAAGTCTCAAGATCGAGTATAACAAAGTCCCCTGATCGAGTATGACAAAGTCCCCTGATCGAGTATGTAACAGTCCCCTGATCGAGTATAACAAAGTCCCCTGGATCGAGTATATAACAAAGTCCCCTGATCATAAAACAAAGCCCGCTGATCGATATAACAAAGTCCTCTGATCGAGTATAACAAAGTCCCCTGTTCGAGTAAAAATATACCTTGATCGAGTATAAGAGCAATTCCCCGTCGAGTATAACAAAGTCCCTCATCGAGTATAAATAAAAGTCCCCTAACCGATTATAATAAAGTCCCCTGATTGAATATAAGAAAGTCCTCAATTGAGTATATAACAAAGTCCCTGACTTGATATAACAAAAGTCCCTCTGATCGAGTATAACAAAGTCCCCTGATCGAGTATAACAAAGTCCCCTGATCGAGTATATAACAAAGTCCCCTGATCGAGTATAACAAAGGCCCCTAATGGAGTATAACAAAGGCCCCTGATCCAGTTAACAAAGTCCCCTGATCGAGTATAACAAAGTCCCTGTTCGAGTGTAACAAAGTCCTCTAATCGAGTATAAGAAAGCCACCTCGTCGAGTATAACAAAGCCCCCTGATCGAGTATAACAAAGTCCCCTAATCGATTATAATAAAGTCCGCTGATTGAGTATAATAAAGTCCCCTGCTTGAGTATAACAAAGTCCCCTGATCGAGGATAACAAAGGCCCCTAATGGAGTATAACAAAGGCCCCTGATCGAGTTTAACAAAGTCCCCTGATCGACTGTAACAAAGTTCCCTGATCGAGTATAACAAAGTCCCCAAATCGAGTATAACAAAGTCCCCTGATCGAGTAAATCAAAGCCCCCTCATCGAGTATAACAAAGTCCCCTGATCGAGTATAACAAAGTCCCCTGATCTAGTGTAACAAAGTCCTCTGACCGAGTATAACAAAGTCCCCTAATCAAGTATAACAAAGCCCCCTCGACGAGTATAACAAAGTCCCCTGATCGAGTTTAACAAAGCCCCCTGATCGAGTATAAGAAAGGCCCCTGACCGAATATAACAAAGTCCCTAGTTGAGTATATGCAAAGTCTCCTGATCGAGTATAACAAAGCCCCCTGATCGAGCATAACAAAGTCCCCTGATCGATTACAACAAAGTCCCCTGATCCAGTATAACAAAGGCCCCTAATGGAGTATAACAAAGGCCCCTGATCCAGTTTAACAAAGTACCAAGATCGAGTATAACATAGTCCCCTCATCGAGTATAACAAAGTCCCCTGATCGAGTATAACAAAGTCCCCTTACCGAGTATAATAAAGCCCCGGATCGAGTATAACAAAGTCCCCTGATCTAGTATAACAAAGTCCCCTGATCGAGTATAACAAAGTCTCCTTGTCGAGTATAACAAAGTCCCCTTATCGAGTATAATAAAGGACCCTAATGGACTATAACAACGTCTCAAGATCGAGTATAACAAAGTCCCCTAATCGAGTATAACAAAGTCCCCTGATCGAGTATAACTAAGTCCCTGATCGAGTTAAACAAAGCCCCCTCATCGAGTATAACAAAGTCCCCTGATCTAGTGTAACAAAGTCCTCTCATCGAGTCTAACAAAGTCCCCTAATCGAGTATACCTAAGTCCCTCATTGAGTTTAACAAAGGACCCTAATGGAGTATAACAAAGTCCCAAGATGGAGTAAAACAAAGTCTTCTCATGGAGTATAAAAAAGTCCCCTGATCGAGTATAACAAAGCCCCCTAATCGAGTATAACAAAGTCCCCTGATCGAGTATAACTAAGTCCCCTGATTGACTATAACAAAGGACCCTAATGGAGTAAAACAAAGTCCCAAGATCGAGTATAACAAAGTCCCCTCATCGAGTATAACAAAGTTCCCTGATCGAGTATAACAAAGTTCCATGATCGAGTAAAACAAACACCCCTGATCGAGTATAACAAAGTCCTTGATCGAGTATAAAAAAGCCCCCAAATCGAGTATAACAAAGTCCCCTGATCGAGCATAACAAAGTCCCCTGATCGAGTATAACAAAGCCCCCTGATCGAGTATAACAAAGGCCCCCTGGTCGAGCATAACAAAGTCCCCACATCGAGTATAACAAAGTCCCACTGATCGAGTATAACAAACTCCCCTGATCGAGTAAAACAAAGTCCCCTGATAGAGTATAACTAACTCCCCTGATTGAGTAAAACAAAGGACCCTAATGGAGTATAACAAAGTCCCAAGATCGAGTATAACAAAGTCCTCTGAGCGAGTAAAACAAAGTCCCGTGATCGAGTATAACGAAGTCCCCTGATCGAGTATAACAAAGTCGCCTGATCGAGTATAACAAAGTCCCCTGATCGAGAATAACTAAGTCCCCTGATCGAGTATAATAAAGGACCCTAATGGAGTATAACAAAGTCTCAAGAACGAGTATAACAAAGTCCCCTGATCGACTGTAACAAAGTTCCCTGATCGAGTATAACAAAGTCCCCAGACGAGTATAACAAAGTCCCCTGATCGAGTAAAACAAAGCCCCCTCATCGAGTATAACAAAGTCCCCTGATCGAGTATAACAAAGTCCCCTGATCTAGTGTAACAAAGTCCTCTGAACGAGTATAACAAAGTCCCCTAATCGAGTATAACAAAGCCCCCTCGACAAGTATAACAAAGTCCCCGGATCGAGAAAAACAAAGTCCCCTGATCGAGTAGAACAAAGTCCCCTGATCGAGTATAACAAAGTCCCCTGATCGAGTATAAGTAAGTCCCCTGATCGAGCATAATAAAGTCCCCTGATCTAGTTTAACAAAGTCCTCTGATCGAGTATAACAATGTCCCCTAATCGAGTATAACAAAGCCCCCTCGACGAGTATAACAAAGTCCCCTGATCGAGTAAAACACAGCCCCCTCATCGAGTATAACAAAGTCCCCTGATCGAGTATAACTAAGTCCCCTGATCGAGCATAATAAAGTCCCCTGATCTAGTGTAACAAAGTCCTCTGATCGAGTATAACAATGTCCCCTAATCGAGTATAACAAAGCCCCCTCGACGAGTATAACAAAGTCCCCTCATCGAGTAAAACAAAGCCCCCTCATCGAGTATAACAAAGTCCCCTGATCGAGTAAAACTAAGTCCCCTGATCGAGCATAATAAAGCCCCCTGATCTAGTGTAATAAAGTCCTCTGATCGAGTATAACAATGTCCCCTAATCGAGTATAACAAAGTCCCCTGATCTAGTGTAACAAGGTCCTCTGATCGAGTATAACAAAGTCCCCTAATTGAGTAAAACAAAGCCCAATCATCGAGTATAGCAAAGTCCCCTGATCGAGTATAACAAAGTCCCCTGATCTAGTGTAACAAGGTCCTCTGATCGAGTATAGCAAAGTCCCCTAATCGAGTATAACAAAGCCCCCTCGACGAGTATAACAAAGTCCCTGATCGAGAATAACAAAGTCCCCTGTTAGAGTATAACAAAGTCCCCCGATCGAGTATAACAAAGTCCCCTGATCGAGAATAACAAAGTCCCCTGTTAGAGTATAACAAAGTCCCCTGATCGAGTATAACAATGTCCTCTGATCGATTAAAACAAAGTCCCCTTATCGAGTATAACAAAGTCCCCTGATCGAGTATAACAAAGTCCCCTAATCGAGTATAACTAAGTTCCCTGATCGAGTATAATAAAGGACCGTAATGGAGTATAACAAAGTCTCAAGATCGAGTATAACAAAGTCCCCTGATCGAGTATAACAAAGTCTGCTAATCGAGTAAAACAAAGCCCCCTCATCGAGTATAACAACGTCCCCTGATCAAGTATAACAAAGTCCCCTGATCGAGTGTAACAAAGTCCTCTGATCGAGTATAACAAAGCCACCTCGTCGAGTATAACAAAGTCCCCTGATCGAGTATAACAAAGTCCCCTAATCGAGTATAACAAAGTCCCCTGATTGAGTATAATAAAGTCCCCAGATCGAGTATAACAAAGTCCCCTGATCGAGTGTAACAAAGTCCCTTGATCGAGAAAAACAAAGCCCCCTGATCGAGTATAACAAAGTCCCCTGATCGAGTAAAACAAATTCCCCTGATCGAGTTTAACAAAGCCCCCTGATCGAGTATAAGAAAGGCCCCTGACCGAATATAACAAAGTCCCTAGTTGAGAATATACTAAGTCTCCTGATCGAGTATAACAAAGCCCCCTGATCGAGCATAACAAAGTCCCCTGATCGATTATAACAAAGTCCTTTGATCCAGTATAACAAAGGCCCCTGATCGAGTTTAACAAAGTCCCAAGATCGAGTATAACAAAGTCCCCTCATCGAGTATAACAAAGGCCCTTTATCGAATATAATAAAGGCCCCTGGTCGAGTATATCAAAGTCCCCTGATCAAGTATACAAAGCATCCTATTGGAGTATAACAAAGTCCCAAGATCGAGAATAACAAAGTCTTCAGATTGAGTATAACTAAGTCCCCTGATGGAGCATAACAAAGTCCCCTGATCGAGAATAACAAAGTCCCCTCATCGAGCATAACAAAGCCCCCTGTTCGAGTATAAGAAAGGCCCCTGAACGAATATAACAAAGTCCCTAGTTGAGTATATACAAAGTCTCTTGATCGAGTATAACAAAGCCCCCTGATCGAGAATAACAAAGTCCCCTGATCGATTACAACAAAGTCCCCTGATCCAGTATAACAAAGGCCCCTAATGGAGTATAACAAAGGCCCCTGATCCAGTTTAACAAAGTCCCCTGATCTAGTATAACAAAGTCCTCTGATCGAGTATAACAAAGTCCCCTGGTCGAGTATAACAAAGTCCCCTTATCGAGTATAATAAAGCCCCGGATCGATTATAACAAAGTCCCCTGATCGAGTATAATAAAAGACCCTAATGGACTATAACAACGTCTCAAGATCAAGTATAACAAAGTCCCCTAATCGACTATAACAAAGTCCCATGATCGAGTATAACTAAGTCCCTGATCGAGTTAAACAAAGCCCCCTCATCGAGTATAACAAAGTCTCCTGATCTAGTGTAACAAACTCCTCTGATCGAGTCTAACAAAGTCCCCTAATCGAGTATAACTACGTCCCCTCATTGAGTTTAACAAAGGACCCTAATGGAGTATAACAAAGTCCCAAGATCGAGTATAACAAAGTCTTCTGATCGAGTATTACAAAGTCCCCTGATCGAGTATAACAAAGCCCCCTAATCGAGTATAACAAAGTCCCCTGATCGAGTATAACTAAGTCCCCTGAATGAGTATAACACAGGACCCTAATGGAGTAAAACAAAGTCCCAAGATCGAGTATAACAAAGTCTTCTGATCGAGTATTACAAAGTCCCCTGATCGAGTATATCAAAGTCCCCTCATCGAGTATAACAAAGTTCCCTGATCGAGTATAACAAAGTCCTTGATCGAGTATAAAAAAGCCCCTTAATCGAGTATAACAAAGTCCCCTGATCGAGCATAACAAAGTCCCCTGATCGAGTATAACAAAGCCGCCTGATCGCGTATAACAAAGGCCCCTGGTCGAGTATAAAAAAGTCCCCTCATCGAGTATAACAAAGTCCCCTCATCGAGTATAACAAAGTCCCCTGATCGAGTAAAACAAAGTCCCCTGATACAGTATAACTAAGTCCCCTGATTGAGTATAACAAAGGACCCTAATGCAGTATAACAAAGTCCCAATATCGAGTATAACAAAGTCCTCTGATGGAGTAAAATAAAGTTCCCTGATCGAGAATAACAAACTTCCCTGATCAAGTATAACAAAGTCCCCTGATCGAGTATAACAAAGTCCCCTGATCGAGTATATCTAAGTCCCCTGATCGAGTATAATAAAGGACCCTAATGGACTATAACAACGTGTCAAGATCGAGTATAACAAATTCCCCTAATCGAGTATAACAAAGTCCCCTGATCGAGTATAACAAAGTCCTCTGATCGAGTAAAACAAAGCCCCCTCATCGAGTATAACAAAGTCCCCTGATCTAGTGTAACAAAGTCCTCTGATCGAGTGTAACAAAGTCCCATAATCGAGTATAACTAAGTCCCCTAATCGAGTATAACTAAGTCCCTGATCGAGTTAAACAAAGCCCCCTCATCGAGTATACCAAAGTCGCCTGATCTAGTGTAACAAAGTCCTCTGATCGAGTCTAACAAAGCCCCCTAATCGAGTATAACTAAGTCCCCTCATTGAGTTTAACAAAGGACCCTAATGTAGTATAACAAAGTCCCAAGATCGAGTATAACAAAGTCTTCTGATCGAGTATAACAAAGTCCCTGATCGAGTATAACAAAGTCCCCTGATCGAGTATAAAAAAGCCCCCTAAAGTATCCCCTGATCAAGAGTAAAACAAAGCCCTCATCGAGTATAACAAAGTCCCCTGATTAGTGTAACAAAGTCCTCTGATCGAGTGTAACAAAGTCCCATAATCGAGTATAACAAGTCCCCTAATCGAGTATAACTAAGTCCCTGATCGAGTTAAACAAAGCCCCCTCATCGAGTATAACAAAGTCCCCTGATCTAGTGTAACAAAGTCCTCTGATCGAGTCTAACAAAGTCCCCTAATCGAGTATAACTAAGTCCCCTCATTGAGTTTAACAAAGGACCCTAATGGAGTATAACAAAGTCCCAAGATCGAGTATAGCAAAGTCTTCTGATCGAGTATAACAAAGTCCCCTGATCGAGTATAACAAAGCCCCCTAATCGAGTATAACAAAGTCCCCTGATCGAGTATAACTAAGTCCCCTGATTGAGTATAACAAAAGTCCCTTGATCGAGTATAACAAAGTCCCTGATCGAGTATAACCTATTCCCTGACTAGTATATCAAAGGCCCTGGTCGAAAATAACAAAGTCCCTGATCGAGTAAAACAAAGCCCCTGATCGTATAACAAAGTCCCAAGATCGAGTAAATCAAAGCCCCTGATCGAGTATAACAAAGTCCGCTGATCGAGTTTATCAAAGTCCCAAGATCGAGTTTAACAAAGTCCCAAGATCGAGTATAACAAAGTCCCCTCATCGAGAATAACAAAGTCCCCTGATCGAGTATAACAAAGGCCCCTGGTCGAGTATAACAAAGTCCCCTTATCGAGTCCCCTGATCGAGTATAATAAAGGACCCTAATCGAGTATAACTAAGTCCTTGATCAAGTTAAACAAAGCCCCCTCATCGAGTATAACAAAGTCGCCTGATCTAGTGTAACAAAGTCCTCTGATCGAGTCTAACAAAGTCCCCTAATCGAGTATAACTAAGTCCCCTCATTGAGTTTAACAAAGGACCCTAATGGAGTATAACAAAGTCCCAAGATCGAGTATAACAAAGTCTTCTGATCGAGTATAACAAAGTCCCCTGATCGAGTATATCTAAGTCCCCTGATCGAGTATAATAAAGGACCCTAATGGACTATAACAACGTGTCAAGATCGAGTATAACAAAGTCCCCTAATCGAGTATAACAAAGTCCCCTGATCGAGTATAACAAAGTCCCCTGATCGAGTAAAACAAAGCCCCCTCATCGAGTATAACAAAGTCCCCTGATCTAGTGTAACAAAGTCCTCTGATCGAGTATAACAAAGTCCCATAATCGAGTATAACTAAGTCCCCTAATCGAGTATAACTAAGTCCCTGATCGAGTTAAACAAAGCCCCCTCATCGAGTATAACAAAGTCGCCTGATCTAGTGTAACAAAGTCCTCTGATCGAGTCTAACAAAGCCCCCTAATCGAGTATAACTAAGTCCCCTCATTGAGTTTAACAAAGGACCCTAATGGAGTATAACAAAGTCTCAAGATCGAGTATAATAAAGGACCCTAATGGACTATAACAAAGTCTCAAGATCGAATATAACAAAGTCCCCTGATTGAGTATGACAAAGTCCCCTGATCGAGTACAACAAAGTCCCCTGATCGAGTATAACAAAGTCCCCTGATCGAGTATAACCTATTCCCCGACTCGAGTATATCAAAGGCCCTTGGTCGAAAATAACAAAATCCCTGATCGAGTAAAACAAAGCCCCCTGATCGTGTATAAGAAAGTCCCAAGATCGAGTAAATCAAAGCCCCCTGATCGAGTATAACAAAGTCCGCTGATCGAGTTTATCAAAGTCCCAAGATCGAGTTTAACAAAGTCCCCTGATCGAGTATAACAAAGGCCCCAGGTCGAGTATAACAAAGTGCCCTTATCGAGTATAATAAAGCCCCGGATCGAGTATAACAAAGTCCCCTGATCGAGTATAATAAAGGACCCTAATGGACTATAACAACGTCTCAAGATCGAGTATAACAAAGTCCCCTAATCGAGTATAACAAAGTCCCCTAATCGAGTATAACTAAGTCCTTGATCAAGTTAAACAAAGCCCCCTCATCGAGTATAACAAAGTCGCCTGATCTAGTGTAACAAAGTCCTCTGATCGAGTCCAACAAAGTCCCCTAATCGAGTATAACTAAGTCCCCTCATTGAGTTTAACATAGGACCCTAATGGAGTATAACAAAGTCCCAAGATCGAGTATAACAAAGTCTTCTGATCGAGTATAACAAAGTCCCCTGATCGAGTATAAAAAAGCCCCCTAATCGAGTATAACAAAGTCCCCTGATCGAGTGTAACTAAGTCCCCTGATTGAGTATAACAAAGTACCCTAATGGAGTATAACAAAGTCTCAAGATCGAGTATAATAAAGGACCCTAATGGACTATAACAAAGTCTCAAGATCAAATATAACAAAGTCCCCTGATTGAGTATGACAAAGTCCCCTGATCGAGTACAACAAAGTCCCCTGATCGAGTATAACAAAGTCCCCTGATCGAGTATAACCTATTCCCCGACTCGAGTATATCAAAGGCCCTTGGTCGAAAATAACAAAGTCCCTGATCGAGTAAAACAAAGCCCCCTGATCGTGTATAACAAAGTCCCAAGATCGAGTAAATCAAAGCCCCCTGATCGAGTATAACAAAGTCCGCTGATCGAGTTTATCAAAGTCCAAAGATCGAGTTTAACAAAGTCCCAAGATCGAGTATAACAAAGTCCCCTCATCGAGAATAACAAAGTCCCCTGATCGAGTATAACAAAGGCCCCTGGTCGAGTATAACAAAGTCCCCTTATCGAGTCCCCTGATCGAGTATAATAAAGGACCCTAATGGACTATAACAACGCCTCAAGATCGAGTATAACAAAGTCCCCTAATCGAGTATAACAAAGTCCCCTAATCGAGTACAACTAAGTCCTTGATCAAGTTAAACAAAGCCCCCTCATCGAGTATAACAAAGTCGCCTGATCTAGTGTAACAAATTCCTCTGATCGAGTCTAACAAAGTCCCCTAATCGAGTATAAATAAGTCCCCTCACTGAGTTTAACAAAGGACCCTAATGGAGTATAACAAAGTCCCAAGATCGAGTATAACAAAGTCTTCTGATCGAGTATAACAAAGTCCCCTGATCGAGTATATCTAAGTCCCCTGATCGAGTATAATAAAGGACCCTAATGGACTATAACAACGTGTCAAGATCGAGTATTACAAAGTCCCCTAATCGAGTATAACAAAGTCCCCTGATCGAGTATAACAAAGTCCCCTGATCGAGTAAAACAAAGCCCCCTCATCGAGTATAACAAAGTCCCCTGATCTAGTGTAACAAAGTCCTCTGATCGAGTATAACAAAGTCCCATAATCGAGTATAACTAAGTCCCCTAATCGAGTATAACTAAGTCCCTGATCGAGTTAAACAAAGTCCCCTCATCGAGTATAACAAAGTCGCCTGATCTAGTGTAACAAAGTCCTCTGATCGAGTCTAACAAAGCCCCCTAATCGAGTATAACTAAGTCCCCTCATTGAGTTTAACAAAGGACCCTAATGGAGTATAACAAAGTCCCAAGATCGAGTATAACAAAGTCTTCTGATCGAGTATAACAAAGTCCCCTCATCGAATATAAAAAAGCCCCCTAATCGAGTATAACAAAGTCCCCTGATCGAGTATAACTAAGTCCCCTGATTGAGTATAACAAAGGACCCTAATGGAGTATAACAAAGTCTCAAGATCGAGTATAATAAAGGACCCTAATGGACTATAACAAAGTTTCAAGATTGAATATAACAAAGTCCCCTGATTGAGTATGACAAAGTCCCCTGATCGAGTACAACAAAGTCCCCTGATCGAGTATAACAAAGTCGCCTGATCGACTATAACCTATTCCGCGTCGAGTATATCAAAGGCCCTTGGTCGAAAATAACAAAGTCCCTGATCGAGTAAAACAAAGCCCCCTGATCGTGTATAACAAAGTCCCAAGATCGAGTAAATCAAAGGCCCCTGATCGAGTATAACAAAGTCCGCTGATCGAGTTTATCAAAATCCCAAGATCGTGTTTAACAAAGTCCCAAGATCGAGTATAACAAAGTCCCCTCATCGAGAATAACAAAGTCCCCTGATCGAGTATAACAAAGGCCCCTGGTCGAGTATAACAAAGTCCCCTTATCGAGTATAATAAAGCCCCGGATCAAGTATAACAAAGTCCCCTGATCGAGTATAATAAAGGACCCTAATGGACTATAACAACGTCTCAAGATCGAGTATAACAAAGTCCCCTAATCGAGTATAACAAAGTCCCCTAATCGAGTATAACTAAGTCCTTGATCAAGTTAAACAAAGCCCCCTAATCGAGTATAACAAAGTCGCTTGATCTAGTGTAACAAAGTCCTCTGATCGAGTCTAACAAAGTCCCCTAATCGAGTAAAACTAAGTCCCCTCATTGAGTTTAACAAAGGACCCTAATGGAGTATAACAAAGTCCCAAGATCGAGTATAACAAAGCCCCCTAATCGACTATAATAAAGTCCCCTGATCGAGTATAACTAAGTCCCCTGATTGAGTATAACAAAGGACGCTAATGGAGTAAAATAAAGTCCCACGATCAAGTATAACAAAGTCCTCTCATCGAGTATAACAAAGTTCCCTGATCGAGTATAACAAAGTTCCATGATCGAGTAAAACAAACACCCCTGATCGAGTATAACAAAGTCCTTGATCGAGTATAAAAAGCTCCCTAATCGAGTATAACAAAGTCCCCTGATCGAGCATAACAAAGTCCCCACATCGAGTATAAAAAAGTCCCCTCATCGAGTATAACAAAGTCCCCTGATCGAGTAAAACAAAGTCCCCTGATATAGTATAACTACGTCCCCTGATTGAGTAAAACAAAGGACCCTAATGGAGTATAACAAAGTACCAAGATCGAGTATAACAAAGTCTTCTGATCGAGTATAACAAAGTCCCCTGATCGAGTATAACAAAGCCCCCTAATCGAGTATAACAAAGTCCCCTGATCGAGTATAACTAAGTTCCCTGATTGAGTATAACAAAGGACCCTAATGCAGTATAACAAAGCCCCAAGATCGAGTATAACAAAGTCCTCTGATCAAGTAATATAAAGTCCCCTGATCGAATATAACAAACTCCCCTGATCGAGTATAACAAAGTCCCCTGATCGAGTACAACAAAGTCCCCTGATCGAGTATATCTAAGTCCCCTCATCGAGTATAATAAAGGACCCTAATGGACTATAACAACGTCTCAAGATCGAGTATAACAAAGTCCCCTAATCGAGTATAACAAAGTCCCCTGATCGACAATAACAAAGTCCCTGATCGAGTAAAACAAAGCCCCCTCATCGAGTAAATCAAAGTCCCCTGATTGAGTTTAACAAAGGACCCTAATGGAGTATAACACAGTCCCAAGATCGAGTATAACAAAGTCTTCTGATCGAGTATAACAAAGTCCCCTGATCGAGTATAACAAGGCCCCCTAATCGAGTATAACAAAGTCCCCTGATCGAGTATAACTAAGTCCCCTGATTGAGTATAACAAAGGACCCTAATGGAGTATAACAAAGTCCCAAGATCGAGTATAACAAAGTCCTCGGATCGAATAAAATAAAGTCCCCTGATCGAGTATAACAAAGTCCCCTCATAGAGTATAACAAAGTCCCAAGATCGAGTAAATCAAAGCCCCCTGATCGAATATAACAAAGTCCGCTGATCGAGTTTAACAAAGTCCCAAGATCGAGTTTAACAAAGTCCCAAGATCGAGTATAACAAAGTCCCCTCATCGAGAATAACAAAGTCCCCTGATCGAGTATAACAAAGGCCCCTGGTTGAGTATAACAAAGTCCCCTGTTCGAGTATATCTAAGTCCCCTGATCAAGTATAATAAAGGACCCTAATGGACTATAACAAAGTCTCAAGATCGAGTATAATAAAGGACCCTAATGGACTATAACAAAGTCTCAAGATCGAGTATAACAAAGTCCCGTGATCGAGTATGATAAAGTCCCCTGATCGAGTACAACAAAGTCCCCTGATTGAGTATATCAAACTCCCTTGATCGAGTAAATCAAAGCCCCCTGATCGAATATAACAAAGTCCGCTGATCGAGTTTAACAAAGTCCGCTGATCGAGTTTAACAAAGTCCCAAGATCGAGTATAACAAAGTCCCCTCATCGAGAATAACAAAGTCCCCTGATCGAGTATAACAAAGGCCCCTGGTCGTGTATAACAAAGTCCCCTGATCGAGTAAAACAAAGTCCCCTGATCGAGTATAACAAAGTCCCCTGATCGAGTAAAACAAACACCCCTGATCGAGTATAACAAAGTCCCCTGATCGAGTATAACAAAGCCCCCTCATCGAGTATAAAAAAGTCCCCTAATCGAGTATAACTAAGTCCCATGATTGAGTATAACAAAGGACCCTAATGGAGTATAACAAAGTCCCAAGATCGAGTATAACAAAGTCCTCTGATCGATTAAAACAAATTCCCCTGATCGAGTATAACAAAGTCCCCTGATCGAGTATAACAAAGTCCCCTGACCGAGTATAACTAAGTCCCCTGATCGAGTATAATAAAGGACCCTAATGGAGTATAACAAAGTCTCAAGATCGAGTATAACAAAGTCCCCTGATCGAGTATGACAAAGTCCCCTGATCGAGTATAACAAAGTCCCCTGATCGCTTATAACAAAGTCCCCTGATCGACTATAACAAAGTCCCCTGATCGAGTAAAACAAAGCCCGCTCATCGAGTATAACAAAGTCCCCTGATCGAGTATAACAAAGTCCCCTGTTCGAGTGTAACAAAGTCCTCTGATCGAGTATAACAAAGCCACCTCGTCGAGTATAACAAAATCCCCTGATCGAGTATAACAAAGTCCCCTAATCGATTATAATAAAGTCCCCTGATTGAGTATAATAAAGTCCCCTGATCAAGTATAACAAAGTCCCCTGATCGAGTATAACAAAGTCCCTTGATCGAGAAAAACAAAGCCCCCTGATCGAGTATAACAAAGTCCCCTGATCGAGTATAACAAAGTCCCCTGATCGAGTATAACAAAGTCCCCTGATCGAGTTTAACAAAGCCCCCTGATCGAGTATAAGAAAGGCCCTGACCGAATATAACAAAGTCCCTAGTTGAGTATATACAAAGTCTCCTGATCGAGTATAACAAAGCCCCCTGATCGAGCATAACAAAGTCCCCTGATCGATTACAACAAAGTTCCCTGATCCAGTATAACAAAGGCCCCTAATGGAGTATAACAAAGGCCCCTGATCCAGTTTAACAAAGTCCCAAGATCGAGTATAACATAGTCCCCTCATCGAGTATAACAAAGTCCCCTGATCGAGTATAACAAAGTCCCCTTACCGAGTATAATAAAGCCCCGGATCGAGTATAACAAAGTTCCCTGATCTAGTATAACAAAGTCCCCTGATCGAGTATAACAAAGTTCCTTGATCGAGAAAAACAAAGCCCCCTAATCGAGTATAACAAAGTCTTCTGATCGAGTATAACAAAGTCCCCTGATCGAGTATAACAAAGCCCCCTAATCGAGTATAACAAAGTCCCCTGATCGAGTATAACTAAGTCCCCTGTTTGAGTATAAAAAAGGACCCTAATGGAGTATAACAAAGTCCCAAGATCGAGTATGACAAAGTCCTCTGATCGAGTAAAATAAAGTCCCCTGATCGAGTATAACAAAGTCCCCTTATCGAGTATAACAAAGTCCCCTGATCGAGTATAACAAAGTTCCCTGATCGAGTATAACAAAGTCCCCTGATCGATTAAAACAAAGCCCCCTCATTGAGTATAACAAAGTCCCCTGATCGAGTATAACAAAGTCCCCTGTTCGAGTGTAACAAAGTTCTCTGATCGAGTATAAGAAAGCCACCTCGTCGAGTATAACAAAGTCCCCTGATCGAGTATAACAAAGTCCCCTAATCGATTATAATAAAGTCCCCTGATTGAATATAATAAAGTCCCCGAATCGAGTATAACAAAGTCCCCTGATCGAGTATAACAAAGTCCCCTGTTCGAGTATAACAAAGTCCCCTGATCGAGTATAACAAAGTCCCCTTTTCGAGTAAAAGAAAGGCCCCTGAACGAATATAACAAAGTCCCTAGTTGAGTATATACAAAGTCTCCTGATCGAGTATAACAAAGTCCCCTGATCGCTTATAACAAAGTCCCCTGATCCAGTATAACAAAGGCCCTTAATGGAGTGTAACAAAGGCCCCTCATCGAGTATAACAAAGGCCCTTTATCGAGTATAACAAAGTCCCCTGGTCGAGTATAACAAAGTCCCCTGATCAAGTATATCAAAGGCCCCTATTGGAGTATAACAAAGTCCCAAGATCGAGTATAACAAAGTCTTTCGATCGAGTATAACTAAGTCCCCTGATGGAGTATAACAAAGTCCCCTGATCGAGAATAACAAAGTACCCTCATTGAGCATAACAAAGCCCCCTGATCGAATATAAGAAAGGCCCCTGAAGGAATATAACAAAGTCCCTAGTTGAGTATATACAAAGTCTCTTGATCGAGTATAACAAAGCCCCCTGATCGAGTATAACAAAGTCCCCTGATCGATTACAACAAAGTCCCCTGATCCAGTATAACAAAGGCCCCTAATGGAGTATAACAAAGGCCCCTGATCAAGTTTAACAAAGTCCCAATATCGCGTATAACATAGTCCCATCATCGAGTATAACAAAGTCCCCTGACCGAGTATAACAAAGTCCCCTTACCGAGTATAATAAAGCCCCGCATCGAGTATAACAAAGTCCCCTGATCTAGTATAACAAAGTCCCTTGATTGAGTATAACAAAGTCCCCTGGTCGAGTATAACAAAGTCCCCTTATCGAGTATAATAAAGATCCGGATCGAGTACAACAAAGTCCCCTGATCGAGTATAAGAAAGTCCCCATTTCGAGTATAACAAAGTCCCCTGATCGAGTAAAACAAAGTCCCCTCATCGAGTATAACAAAGTCCCCTGATCGAGTATAACAAAGTCCCCTGATCCAGTATAACGCAGGCCCCTAATGGAGTATAACAGAGGCCCCTGACCGAATATAACAAAGTCCCTAGTTGAGAATATACAAAGTCCCCTGATCGAGTATAACAAAACCCCCTGATCGAGTATAACAAAGTCCACTGATCGAGTATAACAAAGTCCCCTGATCGAGTATAACAAAGTCCCTGATTGAGTATAACAAAGTCCCCTTTCCGAGTATAATAAAGCCCCGGATCGAGTATAACAAAATCCCCTGATGTAGTATAACAAAGTCCCCTGATCGAGTATAACAAAGTCTCCTCGTCGAGTATAACAAAGTCCCCTTATCGAGTATAATAATGTATGTCCACTGATCGAGTATAAGAAAGCACCCTCTTCGAGTATAACAAAACCCCCTCATCGAGTATAACAAAGTCCCCTGGTCGAGAAAAACAAAATCACCTGGTCGAGTATAACAAAGTCCCCTGATCGAGTATAACAAAGGACCCTAATGGAGTATAACAAAGTCCCAAGATCGAGTATAACTAAGTCCCCTGGTCGAGTATAAAAAAGTCCCCTGATCGTGTATAACAAAGGACCCTAATGGAGTATAACAAAGTCTCCTGATCGGGAATAACAAAATCCCCTCATCGAGTATAACAAAGTTCCCTGATCGAGTATAACAAAGTTCCCTGATCGAGTAAAACAAACACCCCTGATCGAGTATAACAAAGTCCTTGCTCAAGTATGAAAAATCCCCCTAATCGAGTATAACAAAGACCCCTCATCGAGCATAACAAAGTCCCCTGATCGAGTATAACAAAGCCCCCTGATCGAGTATAACAAAGGCCCCTGGTCGAGTATAACAAAGTCCCCTGATCGAGTAAAAAAAGCCCCCTCATCGAGTATAACAAAGTCCCCTCATCGAGTATAACAAAGTCCCCTGATCTAGTGTAACAAAGTCCTCTGAACGAGTATAACAAAGTCCCCTAATCGAGTATAACAAAGTCCCCAGATCGAGTCTAACAAAGTCCCCTGTTCGAGTATAACAAAGTCTCCTGATCGAGTATAACAAAGTCCCTTGATCGAGAAAAACAAAGTCCCCTGATCGAGTAGAACAAAGTCCCCTAATCGAGTTTAACAAAGCCCCCTGATCGAGAAGGGCAACAAAGTCTCCTGGTCGAGTATAACAACGTCCCCTAATCGAGTTTGCACGCCCTGACGAGTATAACAAAGTCCCTGATCGAGATCTACGAAACCCCTGGTCGAGTATAACAAAGTCCGTTCGAGTATAACAAAGTCTCCTGATCGAGTATAACAAAGTCCCTTTGATCGAGAAAACAAAAGTCCCCTGGTCGAGTATAACAAAGTCCCCAGATCGAGTATAACAAAGTTCCCTGATCGAGTAAAACAAAGCCCCCTCATCGACTATAACAAAGTCCCCTGATCAAGTATAACAAAGTCCCCTGATCTAGTGTAACAAAGTCCTCTGAACGAGTATAACAAAGTCCCCTAATCGAGTATAACAAAGCCCCCTCGACGAGTATAACAAAGTCCCATGATCGAATATAACAAAGTCCCCTGATCGAGTATAACAAAGTCCCCTGTTCGAGTATAACAAAGTCCCCTGATCGAGTATAACAAAGTCCCTTAATCGAGAAAAACAAAGTCCCCTGATCGAGTAGAACAAAGTCCCCTAATCGAGTATAACAAAGTCCCCTGATCGAGTATAACACAGTCCCCTGATCGAGTATAACAAAGCCCCCTAATCGAGTATAAAATAGTCCCGTGATCGAGTATAACTAAGTTCTCTGATTGAGTATAACAAAGGACCCTAATGGAGTAAAACAAAGTCCCAAGATCGAGTATAACAAAGTCCCCTCATCGAGTATAACAAAGTTCCCTGATCGAGTATAACAAAGTTCCATGATCGAGTAAAACAAACACCCCTGATCGAGTATAACAAAGTCCTTGATCGAGTATATAAAAGCTCCCTAATCGAGTATAACAAAGTCCCCTGAGAGCATAACAAAGTCCCCTTATCGAGTATAACAAAGCCCCCTGATCGAGTATAACAAAAGCCCCCCGGTCGAGTATAACAAAGTCCCCACATCGAGTATAACAAAGTCCCCTGATCGAGTATAACAAAGTCCCCTGATCGAGTATAACGAAGTCCCCTGATCGAGTATAACAAAGTCGCCTGATCGAGTATAACAAAGTCCCATGATTGAGTATAACTAAGTCCCCTGATCGAGTATAATAAAGGACCCTAATGGAGTATAACACAGTCTCAAGAACAAGTATAACAAAGTCCCCTGATCGACTGTAACAAACTTCCCTGATCGAGTATAACAAAGTCCCCAGATCGAGTATAACAAAGTCCCCTGATCGAGTAAAACAAAGCCCCCTCATCGAGTATAACAAAGTCCCCTGATCAAGTATAACAAAGTCCCCTGATCTAGTGTAACAAAGTCCTCTGAACGAGTATAACAAAGTCCCCTAATCGAGTATAACAAAGCCCCCTCGACGAGTATAACAAAGTCCCCTGATCGAATATAACAAAGTCCCCTGATCGAGTATAACAAAGTCCCTGTTCGAGTATAACAAAGTCCCCTGATCGAGTATAACAGAGTCCCTTGATCGAGAAAAACAAAGTCCCCTGATCGAGTAGAACAAAGTCCCCTGATCGAGTATAACAAAGTCCCATGATCAAAGTCCCCTGATCGAGTATAACAAAGTCCCCTGACCGAGTATAACTAAGTCCCCTGATCGAGCATAATAAAGTCCCCTGATCTAGTGTAACAAAGTCCTCTGATTGAGTATAACAATGTCGCCTAATCGAGTATAACAAAGCCCCCTAGACGAGTATAACAAAGCCCCCTGATCGAGTAATACAAAGTCCCCTGTTCGAGTATAACAAAGTCCCCTGATCGAGTATAACAAAGTCCCCTGATCGAGTATAACAAAGTCCCCTGACCGAGTATAACTAAGTCCCCTGATCGAGCAAAATAAAGTCCCCTGATCTAGTGTAACATAGTCCTCTGATCGAGTATAACAATGTCGCCTAATCGAGTATAACAAAGCCCCTTAGACGAGTATAACAAAGTCCCCTGATCGAGTAATACAAAGCCCCCTGGATCGAGTATAACAAAGTCCCCTGATCGAGTATAACAAAGTACCCTGTTAGAGTATAACAAAGTCCCTGATCGAGTATATAACAAAGTTCCCTGATCGATATAACAAAGTCCCCTGATCGAGTATAACAAAGTCCCCTGATCGAGTAAGACAAAGCCCCCTCATCGAATATAACAACGTCCCCTGATCGAGTATAACAAAGTCCCCTAATCGAGTGTAACAAAGTCCTCTGATCGAGTATAACAAAGCCACCTCGTCGAGTATAACAAAGTCCCCTGATCGAGTATAACAAAGTCCCCTAATCGAGTATAATAAAGTCCCCTGATTGAGTATAGTAAAGTCCCCAGATCGAGTATAACAAAGTCCCCTGATAGAGTATAACAAAGTCCCTTGATCGAGAAAAACAAAGCCCCCTGATCGAATATAACAAAGTCCCCTGATCGAGTATAACAAAGTCCCCTGATCGAGTATAACAAAGTCCCCTGATCGAGTTTAACAAAGGCCCCTGATCGAGTATAAGAAAGGCCCCTGACCGAATATACAAAGTCCCTAGTTGAGTATATACAAAGTCTCCTGATCGAGTATAACAAAGCCCCCTGATCGAGCATAACAAAGTCCCCTGATCGATTATAACAAAGTCCCCAGATCCAGTATAACAAAGGCCCCTAATGGAGTATAACAAAGGCCCCTGATCGAGTTCAACAAAGTCCCAAGATTGAGCATAACAAAGTCCCCTCATCGAGTATAACAAAGGCCTTTTATCGAGTATCACAAAGGCCCCTGGTCGAGTATAACAAAGTCCCCTCATCAAGTATACAAAGGACCCTATTGGAGTATAACAAAGTCCCAAGATCGAGTATAACAAAGTCTTCCGATCGAGTATAACTAAGTCCCCTGAGGGAGTATAACAAAGTCCCCTGATCGAGTATAACATTGTCCCCTCATCGAGTATAACAAAGTCCCCTGATCGAGTATAAGAAAGTCTCCTTACCGAAAATAATAAAGCCCCGGATCGAGTAAAACAAAGTCCCCTGATCTAGTATAACAAAGTCCCCTGATCGAGTATAACAAAGTCCCCTGATCGAGTATAACAAAGTCTCCTTACCGAGTATAATAAAGCCCCGGATCGAGTATAAAAAAGTCCCCTGATCTAGTATAACAAAGTCCCTGATCGAGTATAACAAAGTCCCCTAATCGAGTATAACAAAGTCCCCTGATCGAGTATAACTAAGTCCCTGATCGAGTTAAACAAAGCCCCCTCATCGAGTATAACAAAGTCCCCTGATCTAGTGTAACAAAGTCCTCTGATCGAGTCTAACTAAGTCCCATAATCGAGTATAACTAAGTCCCCTGATTGAGTTCAACAAAGGACCCTAATGGAGTATAACAAAGTCCCAAGATCGAGTATAATAAAGGACCCTAATGGACTATAACAAAGTCTCAAGATCGAGTATAATAAAGGACCCTAATGGACTATAACAAAGTCTCAAGATCGAGTATAACAAAGTCCCCTAATCGAGTATGACAAAGTCCCCTGATCGAGTACAACAAAATCCGCTGATCGAGTATAACAAAGTCCCCTAATCGAGTATAACCTATTCCCCGACTCGAGTATATCAAAGGCCCTTGGTTGAAAATAACAAAGTCCCTGATCGAGTAAAACAAAGTCCCCTGATCGAGTATAACAAAGTCCCAAGATCGAGTAAATGAAAGCCCCCTGATCGAGTATAACAAAGTCCGCTGATCGAGTTTAACAAAGTCCCATGATCGAGTTTAACAAAGTCCCCAGATCGAGTATAACAAAGTCCCCTCATCGAGAATAACAAAGTCCCCTGATCGAGTATAACAAAGGCCCCTGATCGAGTATAAACAAAGGACCCTAATGGAGTATAACAAAGTCTCAAGATCGTGTATAACAAAGTCCCTTGATCGAGTATGACAAAGTCCCTGATCGAGCAATACAACAAAAATCCCCTGATCGAGCATAACAAAGTCCCCTAATCGAGTATAACTTGTATTCCCGATTCCGATATCAAAGGCCTTTGGTTAGTAAATAACAAAGTTCCTGATCGAGTAAAACAAAGTCCCCTGATCGAGTATAACAAAGTCCCAAGATCGAGTAAATCAAAGCCCCCTAATCGAGTATAACAAAGTCCGCTGATCGAGTTTAACAAAGTCCCAAGATCGAGTTTAACAAAGTCCCGAGATCGAGTATAACAAAGTCCCCTCATCGAGAATAACAAAGTCCCCTGATCGAGAATAACAAAGGCCCCTGATCGAGTATAACAAAGGACCCTAATGGAGTATAACAAAGTCCCAAGATTGAGTATAACAAAGTCCTCTGATCGATTAAAACAAAGTCCCCTGATCGAGTATAACAAAGTCCCCTGATCGAGTATAACAAAGTCCCCTGACTGAGTATAACTAAGTCCCCTGATCGAGTATAATAAAGGACCCTAATGGAGTATAACAAAGTCTCAAGATCGAGTATAACAAAGTCCCCTGATCGAGTATGACAAAGTCCCCTGATCGAGTGTAACAAAGTCCCCTGGACGAGTATAACAAAGTCCCCTGATCGAGTATAACAAAGTCCCCTGATCGAGTAAAACAAAGCCCCATCCATCGAGTATAACAAAGTCCCCTGATCGAGTATAACAAAGTCCCCTGTTCGAGTGTAACAAAGTCCTCTGATCGAGTATAACAAAGCCACCTCGTCGAGTATAACAAAGTCCCCAAATCGATTATAATAAAGTCCCGTGATTGAGTAGAATAAAGTCCGCTGATCGAGTATAAGAAAGTCCCCTGATCGAGTATAACAAAGTCCCTTGATCGAGAAAAACGAAGCCCCCTGATCGAGAATAACAAAGTCCCCTGATTGAGTATAACAAAGTCCCCTGATCGAGTTTAACAAAGTCCCCTGATCGAGTTTAACAAAGCCCCCTCATCGAGTATAAGAAAGGCCCCTGACCGAATATAACAAAGTCCCTAGTTGAGTATATACAAAGTCTCCTCATCGAGTATAACAAAGCCCCCTGATCGAGCATAACAAAGTCCCCTGATCGATTACAAAAAAGTCCCCTGATCCAGTATAACAAAGGCCCCTAATGGAGTATAACAAAGTCCCCTGATTGAGTATAACAAAGTCCCCTGATCGAGTAAAACAAAGTCCCCTGATAGAGTATAACAAAGTCCCCTGATCGAGTATAACAAAGTCCCCTTACCGAGTATAATAAAGCCCCGGATCGAGTATAACAAAGTCCCCTGATCTAGTATAACAAAGTCTCCTGATCGAGTATAACAAAGTCTCCTGGTCGAGTATAACAAAGTCCCCTTATCGAGTATAATAAAGCCCCTCATCGAATATAACAAAGTCCCCTGATCTAGTGTAACAAAGTCCTCTGATCGAGTCTAACAAAGTCCCCTAATCGAGTATAACTAAGTCCCCTCATTTAGTTTAACAAAGGACCCTAATGGAGTATAACAAAGTCCCAAGATCGAGTATAACAAAGTCTTCTGATCGAGTATAAGAAAGTCCCCTGATCGAGTATAACAAAGCCCCCTAATCGAGTATAACAAAGTCCCCTTATCGAGTATAACTAAGTCCCCTGATTGAGTATAACAAGGACCCTAATGGAGTAAAACAAAGTCCCAAGATCGAGTATAACAAAGTCCCCTCATCGAGTATAACAAAGTTCCCTGATCGAGTATAACAAAGTTCCATGATCGAGTAAAACAAACACCCATGATCGAGTATAACAAAACCCCCTGATCGAGTATAACAAAGCCCCCTGATAGAGTATAACAAAGGCCCCTGGTCGAGTATAACAAAGTCCCCTGATAGAGTATAACTAAGTCCCCTGATTGAGTAAAACAAAGGACCCAAATGGAGTATAACAAAGTCCCAAGATCGAGTATAACAAAGTCCTCTGATCGAGTAAAACAAAGTCCCCTGATCGAGTATAACGAAGTCCCCTGATCGAGTATAACAAAGTCGCCTGATCAAGTATAACAAAGTCCCCTGATCGAATATAACTAAGTCCCCTGATCGAGTATAATAAAGGACCCTAATGGAGTATAACAAAGTCTGAAGAACGAGTATAAAAAAGTCCCCTGATCGACTGTAACAAAGTTCCCTGATCGAGTATAACAAAGTCCCCAGATCGAGTATAACAAAGTCCCCTGATCGAGTAAAACAAAGCCCCCTCATCGAGTAAAACAAAGTCCCCTGATCGAGTATAACAAAGTCCACTGATCTAGTGTAACAAAGTCCTCTGAACGAGTATAACAAAGTCACCTAATCGAGTATAAAAAAGCCTCCCTCGACGAGTATAACAAAGTCCCCTGATCGAGTATAATAAAGCCCTGGATCGAGTATAACAAAGTCCTCTAATCTAGTATAACAAAGTCCCCTGATCGAGTATAACACAGTCCCCTGGTCGAGTATAACAAAGTTCCCTTATCGAGTATAATAAAGCCCCGGATCGAGTATAACAAAGTTCCCTGATCGAGAATAATAAAGACCCTTAATGGACTATAACAACAACGTCTCAAGATCGAGTATAACAAAGTCGCCTAATCGAGTATAACAAAGTCCCTGACGAGTATATAACTAAGTCCCTGATCGTGCTAAAACAAAGCCCTCATCGAGTATAACAAAAGTCCGTTGATCGAGAAAACAAAGCTCCCTGATCGAGTATAACAAAAGTCCCCTGATCGAGTATAACAAAGTCCCTGGTCGAGTATAACAACAACCCTGATCGAGTATATCAAAGGCCCTTGGTCGAAAATAACAAAGTCCCTAATCAAGTAAAACGAAGTCCCCTGATCGAGTATAACAAAGTCCCAAGATCGAGTAAATCAAAGCCCACTGTTCAAGTATAACAAAGTCCGCTGATCGAGTTTAACAAAGTCTCAAGATCGAGTTTAACAAAGTCCCAAGATCGAGTATAACAAAGTCTCCTCATCGAGAATAACAAAGTCGCCTGATCGAGTATAACAAAGGCCCCTGGTCGTGTATAACAAAGTCCCCTGCTCGAGTAAAACAAAGTCCCCTGATCGAGTATAACAAAGTCCCCTGATCGAGTAAAACAAACACCCCTGATCGAGTATAACAAAGTCCCCTGATCGAGTATAACAAAGCCCCCTCATCGAGTATAAAAAAGTCCCCTTATCGAGTATATTTAAGTCCCATGATTGGGTATAACAAAGGACCCTAATGGAGTATAACAAAGTCCCAAGATCGAGTATAACAAAGTCCTCTGATCGATTAAAACAAAGTCTCCTGATCGAGTATAACAAAGTCCCCTGACCGAGTATAACTAAGTCCCCTGATCGAGTATAATAATGGACCCTAATGGAGTATAACAAAGTCTCAAGATCGAGTATAACAAAGTCCCCTGATCGAGTATGACAAAGTCCCCTGATCGAGTATAACAAAGTCCCCTGATCGAGTATAACAAAGTCCCCTGAACGAGTATAACAACGTCCCCTGATCGAGTAAAACAAAGCCCCCTCATCGAGTATAACAAAGTCCCCTGATCGAGTATAACAAAGTCCCCTGTTCGAGTGTAGCAAAGTCCTCTGATCGAGTATAACAAAGCCACCTCGTCGAGTATAACAAAATCCCCTGATCGAATATAACAAAGTCCCCTAAACGATTATAATAAAGTCCCCTGATTGAGTATAATAAAGTCCCCTGATCAAGTATAACAAAGCCCCCTAATCGAGTATAACAAAGTCCCTTGATCGAGAAAAAGAAAGCCCCCTGATCGAGTATAACAAAGTCCCCTGATCGAGTATAACAAAGTCCTCTGATCGAGTATAACAAAGTCCCCTGATCCAGTTTAACAAAGCCCCCTGATCGAGTATAAGAAAGGCCCCTGACCAAATATAACAAAGTCCCTAGTTGAGTATATACAAAGTCACCTGATCGAGTATAACAAAGCCCCCTGATCGAGCATAACAAAGTCCCCTGATCAATTACAACAAAGTTCCCTGATCCAGTATAACAAAGGCCCCTAATGGAGTATAACAAAGGCCCCTGATCCAGTTTAACAAAGACCCAAGATCGAGTATAACATAATCCCCTCATCGAGTATAACAAAGTCCCCTGAACGAGTATAACAAAGTCCCCTTACCGAGTATAATCAAGCCCCGGATCGAGTATAACAAAGTCACCTGATCTAGTATAACAAAGTCCCCTGATCGAGTATAACAAAGTCCCCTTATCGAGTATAATAAAGCCCCGGATCGAGTATAACAAAGTTCCCTCATCGAGTATAATAAAGGACCCTAATGGACTATAACAACGTCTCAAGATCGAGTATAACAAAGTCCCCTAATCGAGTATAGCAAAGTCCCCTGATCGAGTATAACTAAGTCCCTGATCGAGTTAAACAAAGCCCCCTCATCGAGTATAACAAAGTCCTCTGATCTAGTGTAAGAAAGTCCTCTGATCGAGTCTAACAAAGTCGCCTAATCGAGTATAACAAAGTCCCCTGATCGACCATAACAAAGTCCCCTGATCGAGTATAACAAAGCCCCCTGATAGAGTATAACAAAGGACCCTAATGAAGTATAACAAAGTCCCAAGATCGAGTATAACAAAGTCTTCTGATCGAGTATAAGAAAGTCCCCTGATCGAGTATAACAAAGCCCCCTAATCGAGTATAACAAAGTCCCCTTATCGAGTATAACTAAGTCCCCTGATTGAGTATAACAATGGACCCTAATGGAGTAAGACAAAGTCCCAAGATCGAGTATAACAAAGTCCCTTCATCGAGTATAACAAAGTTCCCTGATCGAGTATAACAAAGTTCCATGATCGAGTAAAACAAACACCCATGATCGAGTATAACAAAGTCCTTGATCGAGTATAAAAAAGCCCCCTAATCGAGTATAACAAAGTCCCCTAATCGACCATAACAAAGTCCCCTGATCGAGTATAACAAAGCCCCCTGATAGAGTATAACAAAGGCCCCTGGTCGAGTATAACAAAGTCCCCTGATCGAGTAAAACAAAGTCCCCTGATAGAGTATAACTAAGTCCCCTGATTGAGTAAAACAAAGGACCCTAATGGAGTCTAACAAAGTCCCAAGATCGAGTATAACAAAGTCCTCTGATCGAGTAAAACAAAGTCCCCTAATCGAGTATAACGAAGTCCCCTGATCGAGTATAACAAAGTCGCCTGATCGAGTATAACACAGTCCCCTGATCGAGTATAACTAAGTCCCCTGATCGAGTATAATAAAGGACCCTAATGGAGTATAACAAAGTCTCAAGAACGAGTATTGCAAAGTCCCCTGATCGACTGTAACAAAGTTCCCTGATCGAGTATAACAAAGTCCCTGATCGAGTATAACAAAGTCCCCTGTTCGAGTATAACAAAGTCCCCTGATCGAGTATAACAAAGTCCCTTGATCGAGAAAAACAAAGTCCCCTGATAGAGTAGAAGAAAGTCCCCTGATCGAGTATAACAAAGTCCCCTGATCGAGTATAACTAAGTCCCCTGATCGAGAATAATAAAGTACCCTGATCTAGTGTAACAAAGTTCTCTGATCGAGTATAACAAAGTCCCCTAATCTAGTATAATAAAATCCCCTGATTGAGTATAATAAAGTCCCCAGATCGAGTATAACAAAGTCCCCTCATCGAGTATAACAAAGTCCCTTGATCGAGAAAAACAAAGCCCCCTGATCGAGTATAACAAAGTCCCCTCATCGAGTATAACAAAGTCCTCTGATCGAGTATAACAAAGTCCCCTGATCCAGTTTAACAAAGCCCCCTGATCGAGTATAAGAAAGGCCCCTGACCGAATATAACAAAGTCCCTAGTTGAGTATATACAAAGTCACCTGATCGAGTATAACAAAGCCCCCTAATCGAGCATAACAAAGTCCCCTGATCAATTACAACAAAGTTCCCTGATCCAGTATAACAAAGGCCCCTAATGGAGTATAACAAAGGCCCCTCATCCAGTTTAACAAAGACCCAAGATCGAGTATAACATAGTCCCCTCATCGAGTATAACAAAGTCCCCTCATCGAGTATAACAAAGTTACCTGATCTAGTATAACAAAGTCCCCTGATCGAGTATAACAAAGTCCCCTGGTCGAGTATAACAAAGTCCCTTATCGAGTATAATAAAGCCCCAGATCGAGTATAACAAAGTTCCCTGATCGAGTATAATAAAGGACCCTAATGACTATAACAACGTCTCAAGATCGAGAACAAAGTCCCCTAATCGAGTATAACAAAGTCCCCTAATCGAGTATAACTAAGTCCCTGATCGAGTTAAACGAAGCCCCCTTATCGAGTATAACAAAGTCCCCTGATCTAGTGTAACAAAGTCCTCTGATCGAGTCTAACAAAGTCCCCTAATCGAGTATAACTAAGTCCCCTGATCGAGTATAACAAAAGTCCCCTTATCGAGTATAACTAAGTCCCCTGATTGAGTATAACAAAGGACCCTAATGGAGTTAAACAAAGTCCCAAGATCGAGTATAACAAAGTCTTCTGATCGAGTATAACAAAGTCCCTGATCGAGTATAACAAAGCCCCCTAATCGAGTATAACAAAAGTCCCCTTATCGAGTATAACTAAGTCCCCTGATTGAGTATAACAAAGGACCCTAATGGAGTTAAACAAAGTCCCAAGATCGAGTATAACAAAGTTCCATGATCGAGTAAAACAAACACCCCTGATCGAGTATAACAAAGTCCTTGATCGAGTATAAAAATGCCCCCTAATCGAGTATAACAAAGTCCCCTGATCGAGCATAACAAAGTCCCCTGATCGAGTATAACAAAGCCCCCTGATCGAGTATAACTAAGGCCTCTGGTCGAGTATAACAAAGTCCCCTGATCGGGTATAACATAGTCCCTTGATCGAGTATAACAAAGTCCCCTGATCGAGTAAAACAAAGTCCCCTGATAGAGTATAACTAAGACCCCTGATTGAGTAAAACAAAGGACCCTAATGGAGTATAACAAAGTCCCAAGATCGAGTATAACAAAGTCATCTAATCGAGTAAAACAAAGTCCCCTGATCGAGTATAACGAATTCCCCTGATCGAGTATAACAAAGTCGCCTGATCGAGTATAACAAAGTCCCCTGATCGAGTATAACTAAGTCCCCTTATCAAGTATAATAAAGGACCCTAATGGAGTATAACAAAGTCTCAAGAACGAGTATAACAAAGTCCCCTGATCGACTGTAACAAAGTTCCCTGATCGAGTATAACAAAGTCCCCAGATCGAGTATAACAAAGTCCCCTCATCGAGTAAAACAAAGCCCCCTCATCGAGTAAAACAAAGTCCCCTGATCGAGTATAACAAAGTCCCCTGATCTAGTGTAACAAAGTCCTCTGAACGAGTAATTGGAGTATAACAAAAGGACCCTAATGGGTATAACAAAGGTCTCAAGAACAGGTATAACAAGTCCCTGATCGACTACAACAAAGTTCCTGATCGAGAGTATCTTAAAGTCCCAAGATCAGGGACAACAAAGTCCTCTGATCGGTGATTAAAACAAGAATCCCCCTAATCGGAGTATAACAAAGTCCCTGATCCGGGTATAACAAGTTCCTGACCGGTATAACTAAGTCCCCTGATCGAGTATAATAAAGGACCCTAATGAAGTATAACAAAGTCTCAAGATCGAGTATAACAAAGTCCCCTGATCGAGTATAACAAAGTCCACTGTTCGAGTGTAACAAAGTCCTCTGATCGAGTATAACAAGCCACCTTGTCGAGTATAACAAAATCCCCTGATCGAATATAACAAAGTCCCCTAAACGATTATAATAAAGTCCCCTGATTGAGTATAATAAAGTCCCCTGATCAAGTATAACAAAGCCCCCTAATCGAGTATAACAAAATCCCTTGATCGAGAAAAACAAAGCACCCTGATCGAGTATAACAAAGTCCCCTGATCGAGTATAACAAAGTCCTCTGATCGAGTATAACGAAGTCCCCTGATCGAGTTTAACAAAGCCCCCTAATCGAGTATAAGAAAGGCCCCTGACCGAATATAACAAAGTCCCTAGTTGAGTATATACAAAGTCACCTAATCGAGTATAACAAAGCCCCCTGATCGAGCATAACAAAGTCCCCTGATCGATTACAACAAAGTTCCCTGATCCAGTATAACAAAGGCCCCTAATGGAGTATAACAAAGGCCCCTGATCCAGTTTAACAAAGTCCCAAGATCGAGTATAACATAGTCCCCATCATCGAGTATAACAAAGTCCCCTGATCGAGTATAACAAAGTCCCCTTACCGAGAATAATAAAACCCCGGATCGAGTATAACAAAGTCCCCTGATCAAGTATAACAAAGTCACCTGATCGAGTATAACAAAGTCCCCTGGTCGAGTATAACAAAGTCCCCTTATCGAGTATAATAAAGCCCCGGATCGAGTATAACAAAGTTCCCTGATCGAGTATAATAAAGGACCCTAATGGACTATAACAACGTCTCAAGATCGAGTATAACAAAGTCCCCTAATCGAGTATAGCAAAGTCCCCTGATCGAGTATAACTAAGTCCCTGATCGAGTTAAACTAAGCCCCCTCATCGAGTATAACAAATTCCTCTGATCGAATCTAACAAAGTCCCCAAATCGAGTATAACTAAGTCCCCTCATTGAGTTTAACAAAGGACCCTAATGGAGTATAACAAAGTCCCAAGATCAAGTATAACAAATTCTTCTGATCGATTATAAGAAAGTCCCCTGATCGAGTATAACAAAGCCCCCTAATCGAGTATAACAAAGGACCCTAATGGAGTAAAACAGAAGGTTCCATGATCGAGTAAAACAAACACCCATGATCGAGTATAACAAAGTCCTTGATCGAGTATAAAAAAGCACCCTAATCGAGTATAACAAAGTCCCATGATCGACCATAACAAAGTCCCCTGATCGAGTATAACAAAGCCCCCTGATAGAGTATAACAAAGGCCCCTGGTCGAGTATAACAAAGTCCCCTCATCGAGTATAACAAAGTCCCCTGATCAAGTATAACAAAGTCCCCTGATCGAGTAAAACAAAGTCCCCTGATAGAGTATAACTAAGTCCCCTGATTGAGTAAAACAAAGGACCCTAATGGAGTATAACAAAGTCCCAAGATCGAGTACAACAAAGTCCTCTCATCCAGTAAAACAAAGTCCCCTGATCGAGTATAACGAAGTCCCCTGATCGAGTAAAACAAAGTCCCCTGATAGAGTATAACTAAGTCCCCTGATTGAGTAAAACAAAGGACCCTAATGGAGTATAACAAAGTCCCAAGATCGAGTACAACAAAGTCCTCTCATCCAGTAAAACAAAGTCCCCTGATCGACTGTAACAAAGTTCCCTGATCGAGTATAACAAAGTCCCCAGATCGAGTATAACAAAGTCCCCTAATCGAGTATAACAAAGCCCCCTCGACGATTATAACAAAGTCCCCTGATCGAGTATAACAAAGTCCCGTGATCGACTATAACAAAGTCCCCTGACGAGTATAACAAAGTCCCCTGTTCGAGTATAACAAAGTCCCCTGATCGAGTATAACAAAGTCCCCTGGTCGAGTATAACAAAGTCCCCTTATCGAGTTTAATAAAGCCCCGGATCGAGTATAACAAAGTACCCTGATGAGTAATAAGGACCCTAATGGACTATAACAACGTCTCAAGATCGAGTATAACAAAGTCCCCTAATCGAGTATAGCAAAGTCCCCTGATCGAGTATAACTAAGTCCCTGATCGAGTTAAACAAAGCCCCCTTCGAGTATAACAAAGTCCCCTGATCTAGTGTAACAAAGTCCTCTGACCGAGTCTAACAAAGTCCCTTAATCGAGTATAACTAAGTCCCCTCATTGAGTTTAACAAAGGACCCTAATGGAGTATAACAAAGTCCCAAGATCGAGTATAACAAATTCTTCTGATCGAGTATAAGAAAGTCCCCTGATCGAGTATAACAAAGCCCCCTAATCGAGTATAACAAAGTCCCCTTGTCGAGTATAACTAAGTCCCCTGATTGAGTATAACAAAGGACCCTAATGGAGTAAAACAAAGTCCCAAGATCGAGTATAACAAAGTCC